>NW_006282125.1:194351-208671 GCF_000327345.1 Myotis davidii | reverse complement strand
CCTTTTGTTAAGTTGTATGAGTTCCCTATAAATGTTGGAGATTAATCATAACTTAACTTTTACAATATCCTGTTATACATAATTATTAAAATGAACTACAATGTTCACTAATGACTGATAACTATAATCGTGTTGCATTCATTTCCCTTACGTGCCTTATACGCAGGCACACCATTTTTCTCCACTACTACTAGCAGTGAATATTTTAGCAGCCTATTGTCACATCATTAGTCTTGGACTGACTTCTTTGGTGTGTGCAACAGGAAATATTTCGCTTTCAGAGAACAAGAAAAATAGGTTTATTTGCATTACGCTTATTAATTTTGTGCAGTTATTCAGTGTCTGGTAAGTTAATGTTCAAGAAAAAATATTAATTTTTATTAAAATGTTCTATTATTTTATGTTAATGATTACTCATTGACTTCAACCCTTTGTATTCAGCATGTCTCTATCAAAATAAACCTGTGACCCTAACCGGTTTGGCTCAGTGAATAGAGCATTGGCCTATGGACTGAAGGGTCCCAGGTTCAATTCCAGTCAAGGGCATGTACCTTGGTTGTGGGCACATCCCCACACATAAACTAAACATCTCAGTAAGGTAATAATCCTTGGTAAGCAGAATCAAAAGATACATGGCACACTAGGAAAAAATGCATTTTATATCACAGGCAAATGGTTAATTTCCCTAATAAATAAAGAACTTGGAAAATATCAATAGAAAACCTACTAACCCAATACAATAAAGGGTAAAGGATATTAATTGATGTGTAACAGAAAAGACTATACAAATAGCTCTGAAATGTGTGAAAGAAGAACAATGTCATTCATAATAAGAGAAACTAAAGGTACACTGACAGACCATTTTTCACCTAACTGATAAAGTCCAAAAAATTTGATAAACTTGTGAGCGTTTAGAGAAATAAGCACCTCCATACACTGGAAGTGTAAAATAATATATTTACTAAAGAGAAATTTGACACTATTTACCATAATCACAGTGCTTATACCATATGACTCCCTTCTAGGAATTTATCCTAAAATATACTGTCATCTGTGAAATGATATGTATACAAAGTTATTCACTGCATCATTATTTTAATTCTTCTTTAAAAATATATTTTTATTGATTTCAAAGAGGGAGGGAGAGGGAGAGAGAGAGAGAAAAACATCAAGGATGAGTGAGAAACACTGATGGGCTGTCACCTGCATGCTCCACACTGGGGATGGAGTCTGTAACCCGGGCATGTGCTCTGACCAGGAATTGAACCATGACCTCCTGGTTCATAGGTTGACACTCAACCACTGAACCATGCTGGCCAGGCTGCATCATTATTTTAAATAAAAGGTTGGAAACTTAAATGCCCATCAATAGGGGGCTAGTTAAATTATAATACAAAGAAACATTTTCAGCTTAAAAAAGAATGAGAATTTTTTTAATATACTGACATGAATATTAATTTTTACTTTAAAATATGCTTCTCTTGATTTTAGAGAGAGGGAGAGGGAGAGAGATAGAAACATCAATGATGAGAGAGAATTATTGATCAGCTGCCTCCTGAAACTCCCCACTGGGGACTGAGCCTGCAACCCAGGCATGTGCTCATGACCTCCAGGTTCATAGGCTGACACTCAACCACTGAGCCAACCCGGCTGGGCTGATATGAAAAAAAATTAAGATATATTAAATGGGAAAAAAAAAGAGGTACCAAAATGTATGCAGTATATGCCATCATTTTGTGGAGCCAAGTGGGGAAATAGCTGCATGTAATATTTACTCGTATATAAAATAGCTCTGCAAGGATATACAAAAATTAGTAATGATGGTTGCCCTGAAGAAGGGAGCTAAGTGGGGGATATGAGTGAGAGAGATATCCTTCCAAATTTCCTGAATTTTGAACTTGGTGAATGTATTACCTCTTCAAAAAAAAATTTAAAGCAACTTACTTTGTTCTTTTGAAACATCAATTGATCCAACCATTAAGTTCACAAATTAAAGTCTTGAATAAACATTTAAAAAAATGCACCAAATAGCCTTATTAAAATTCATTATTTTTAGTTCATGGTTGGAATAAGAGAGAGAGAGATGGAAAGTGCGAGAACGTGGGAGACTGGAGCGGGATGAGGGGGAATGGACAGGGACTGAACAGGAGAGGCGCGCGGAGGGAGCCGGTCCCGTAGGGAGACCGAGGCGCACAGGTTGCCCCTGCACCTGGCGCTCACCTCTGCTACCACTGCTCTTTGCTACCACTGCTCTTTGCTACCGCTGCTCTTTGAGACCGAGTTCATTTTTCCACAGACTTCTTGGGGTTTCTTTTGTGCGCACAGAATTGACAAAGGTTTGAGAAATTTACTTAGGAAACATGGAGGTCCTCTGACCTCATCAGAGAAAATAAACAAGAGCCAAGTGGCACTTGCAGGAGCTTAAAGTAACCGTGGCTTCACGATTCGGCCGATTGATCAATGATATGAACTGTGTGTGTGTGCAGTGGGTTTATCGGATTCACTTACGTATATACAAGTATCATAGAACGTGAAGTACCTGATAATCCCACCCCATTCACCCCAGTATATTTTGCTTAACGTTGATGATGACTTTTGTTTCCGAAACCCTTTAAGTCAATATACCCACTACGCTCTCGAGGCTGGCTTATGTACTTCCACGCGTTAGTCTGTGAACTTTTAGGTGGTCACCGCTGAAGTTGACTGGATCCAAATTGCTATCAGTTAGGAGTTCTGCTTGGCTGCGTGCAAGGAAGACCCAACAAACAAGCTTAAACAAGATGGAACTCACATAATAAAAAGTACAGAAGTGGCCATCCAGCCCGGGGCGGCGCTAGCGGAGGTCCCTCCAGGCCAGTGATGGCAAACCTATGACACGTGTGTCAGAGGTGACACGCAAACTCATTTTTTTGGTTGATTTTTCTTTGTTAAATGGTATTTAAATATATATAAAAAAATCAAAAATATAAATCTTTGTTTTACTATGGTTGCAAATATCAAAAAATTTCTATATGTGACATGGCACCAGAGTTAAGTTAGGGTTTTTCAAAATGTTGACACACCATCACTGCTCCAGGCCAGGGCAGGCACAATGTTTCCAGAACTTCTGCCCCCAACCCAGCATTCCCTGCTCCTTCCCGGGATTAAAAATGGGGGGGGGGGGATATCCTCACGTGGAGGGGAAGGGCAGGGAGGGCAAAGGGCAAGACGCCAAAGCACCCTGAGCCTAAAGCCCCGCCTAGTGAGCTCTGCTTACGTCTCATTGGACAGAAGGGGTCAGTGCCTCCCGTAGCTGCAGGGCAGTCTGGGAAGCTAAGTGGTTTGAGGGCAGTGCTGTAGCTCAAAATAGCTATGTAAACTGGGTTTGCTGAGTAAGGAGAAGGGGATAATGAACAGAATTGGTTACAAGTGTGTAAAGGCCAAAATGCAGACACATTTCCAACTGGGAAACGTTTCTCATTGGGGTATTTCTCCTGTGTGTAGATTCATGGCGGGGTTATGCCGTTCTCTTGCAATCCCTGCAGGTTCAACCTGACTCTAGACAGGAATCAGATGCCATGCATTCTCTTCCTTCTTCTTCCTTCTTCCTCTTCCTTCTTCCCACCGGGTCACGTGTCTGATGTTTTCTAAGACTCTACAACAGTGGTTCTCAACCTGTAGGTCGCAGCCCCTTTGGGGTCCAATGACCCTTTCACAGGGGTAACCTAAGACCACCGGAAAACACATATATCATTACATATTGTTTTTGTGATTAATCACTGTGCTTTAATTATGTTCAATTTGTAAAATATACATCCTGCATATCAGATATTTACATTACAATTCATAACAGTAGCAAAATGACAGTTATGAAGTAGCAATAAAAATAATTTTATGGTTCGGGGTCACCACAACATGAGGAACTGTATAAAAGGGTCACGGCATTAGGAAGGTTGAGAACCACTGCTCTACAATAATGAGAATGGGGCAGGGCATTTCCTGGGCTCCACAGGCTGTCCTCCGAGTGGAGGATTGGATGGATCCTCCTGCGGGCAGAACTGGAGGCCGCTTCCTTCTCCCGTGGTTGCTCTTCGGCAGTGCCAGGCCCTCCCCCGTCGCAGTGGCCTCTGCGGAGTGTATCCTGGGCTCGTCTCCATCGGTGGAATTTCTGACAAACATCTGGCAGCAGCGTCTTGCCTGTTCCAAGCCTCTGAGTCCTCCCAGACCACAGGCGTTCTCCTGGACGGTCAAGTGATCCTTCCCCTGGGTCTGAGGAGGAAATTCGTGCTGGTCTCCTGAGCTTCTCTCCAAGCAGGGGAAGGTTGTTTATCCCACATAATTAATGGACAGAGAAACTTGGGCCTAATTTATTTTACTCATAGGAATGAAAGTCTGTTCTTTCAAGAGAAAAAAATGTGACTTCGCCTCACCCAAACAGACTACATTTCTCGTAAGTGGTAGGTACACTTGGGCCAAAGGTGAGGGAAGGAGCACATCTCAAATAATCTAAAAGAGAAACTAAGCACAGCTAAAGGAAAAGTTTCTGTTTTGGTCATATCCTCCTAAGTGTTACGGGTGATCACCTAAATTATTATTGAAAGGCATTTGATGAGGATTTTTGGATGAGGGTAATGTGTCACAGACTGCATTTCTGTGGCCTTTTAGAATTTTCTAGCCAATGGCCTTTAACTTATTTTGAATCAAGATTATTGGATTTTACTCACACTTTGAAGCTAAATAGAATATGACCCAACTCAAATGCCTGCCTGCTGTGAACAGTGAAGTGTGATAAATTACACAGGCCGTGGCCCTGAGACCCTGTCATACTGTATTTTCAAAACTCATTGCAGATGAGCTTAATGAATCCTTTCATAAAAGGGCAGATCAACCAAACCTATGTCCTTTTAGCCAGGTCATTAATTTGACTCTGGTACTAGCCCCGTGTCTGTGAAGTTTTAAAAGGTGGTGGATATGGGACCAAGTAGGTACTTGAAATATTGGTGGGACCACTTTGTAAAGTGTATGATTGTCACTAGACTGTATATCTGAAACTCAAACAGAATAATATTACATTAAACTGTAATGGGGGGGTGGGGGCGGGGAAGGTAGTGGAATGGGAAAAGCTTCTAGCCTATGTGTGAATTCTAACTCTGCTCTGCACATTAGGGAAGTTACCACTCCTCTAGCAAGTGACGGCTCTCTTGGCCTCCATTTTGTCATCTGTAATTGCCTTGCAAGACTGTCCTTACTGACTGTAAAGTTCTTGACTCATGTCAAGGTACTTGACAGATGATGGTTACAATGAACACCCAAAGCTTTTTCCCGTGTTAAACTTCCTCTGAAACCTGCTAAACAAAACGAGGTGGGCATTGGCCTCAGCACTGCCTCCCCCGACACAAACACTGCCGTTACTGACGTACTGTGTGCCTGTGCTACTCGCCCACCGCCCGTTTAGTCTGCCTGGGACGATTTCTGCCAAACAGCAGCTCCTCTAGGGACCTTGCCCTGAGCACCAGTTCTGGGTTGGGTGCCTAAGTGCTCTTAGAGCCCCTGGGCTCACTTCTATGGCAGCCCTTGACGGACAGTTTTCTGATTGTGTCCCTGCTCCTGGAACTGTGTTTTGCTTTATTTTGACAGTGAACAGGTCATGGTAGCTACTCTCTTTTTTAAAGCTTTATTGAGGTTTAATTTAAATACCATGAAATCCAGTAATTTTCAGTGTACAATTCAATGGTTTTTCAGTAATTTGACAGAATTGTACAATTTAGTACAGAGTTGTAAATCACTACAATCTAGTATTAGAACAATTCCATCACCCCAAAGAGAATCCTTGTGCCCATTTGTAGTCACCCCATTCCCCAGCCCCAGGCAACCACTAATCTACTTTCTATCCGGCAGATTTGTCTTTTCTGGACACTTTCAGTGATTCTCAACCTTCCTAATGCCGCGACCGTTTAATACAGTTCCTCATGTTGTAGTGACCCCCAACCATAAAATTATTTTCGTTGCTACTTCATAACTGTAATTTTGCTACTGTTATGAATAGTAATGTAAATATCTGATATGCAGGATGCATTTTCATTGTTCGCAACCCACAGGTTGAGAACCACTGAAATGCATCATTCACTATCTTTTACATCTCACTTCTTTCACTTGGCATGAAGAACTTTTTGAGGTCTATATACATTGTAGTTTATATCAGTAGTTCATTTCTTTTTCTTGATGTATAGTATTCAATGCATGGATACACAGGGACCAGGTCCTGTGCACTATTGTGTACCCCGCAGCTAGATTAGTGCCTGCATATTATAGTAAAAGCTGAGGAAATGTTTGTTACTTCAATTAACTTGACATTACAATAATATTGAAGTTGTTTTGACATATCAATGCACACAGTAATGAGGAGGCAGACAAGAACACCCAGTCAAATTCTTGTGCCATGTTTTGGCAATGTCAAATCATTGACGTGTCATGAAACTTCAACTCATTACCGAGAGAGACCCTTCAGTAGCTTCTGACCTTACCACTTTACCTTGTGTGGGTTTTTATAATTCTGAAGTAAGAACCGCTGCCTCTCCTCAGTTGTTTTGACTTTACTTTTTTCTCATTCTCCCTGTCAAAATTGAATGTGCGTATTTGTCTCAACACATGGTGGCCGCTCATAAGTATTAAAAGATAATATATTCGCTTATTTGATAATTATGTATTGAGCATCTACTGTGTGCCTCGCATTATTTAGATGCTTGGAATACTTTAGTGAACAAAACAGACAAAAATCTCCACCTTCCTGATGATGAATGTACGCCCATTTGGGTATCCACAATGTCAGCAGTGCTTAAGAATTTTGCCTACAAAAAATTGAACATGTTTTTCAAAAATCATTAGACATTAGGTCAAAAGACATGAATAAACTATTCACATAGTTTGACATACTTATAGAACCCAGATCAGCCTCAATAATAATGAAAGAAATGAAAATAAAAACAACTTTATGGATGTTAGTGGAATGGTATATAATTTTAAGTCATCAAAAAATAAAAATTATATGTGATATAGATGGATTACAGATATCATAAATTGCTGATGCCAGTATAAATTGATTGGGTCTTTTGGAAACAGATTGCATCACTGATTTAGAAATTCTTTCTTTTTAAAAAATAAATGTCCACAGAAAATGATTTATGACATTATACCAGAGCTGTTTTTATTTTTTTTTAATCCTCACTCAAGGACATGTTTTTCATTGATTTTTAGAGAGAGAGGAAGGGAGGAAAGACAGAGTAAGAGAGAGAGAGAAACATTGATGTGAGAGAGAAACATTAATTGGTTGCCTATTGTACACCCCCTGACAGTGGACTGAACCCACAACCTAGGTATGTGCCCCGATCAGGAATTGAACCTGCCAACTTTTGGTGTATGGGACAACATTCCAACCAACTGAGCCACCCTGCCAGGGCTGTACCAGAGCTGGACGTACTTCAAATGTATCAACATTTGGGAGTAGATAAGAAACCTATGGTATGATAGGAGGGAATACTCTTACCCACTAAAAAAATTAGAAGACTATACACTTTGTGAGTTAGAGAATGTATATACAAAATAACATTAGCTAAACAAAGAATGAAAAATATTATGCATGTACGGATCATAGATATATATAAAATATATACCAGAAAAGAACATAAAGTGATACACATATTTGTATTTGAGAATTTTTATGACATATAATGGATTTTTAAAACTCAGTAGTTACCTCATTATCACAGTATAATTTCCTTGCAAAATATAGTCTTCATTTATACCTCCTTTTTCAGTTCCTTGTATCAGTGAATTAAAAAGACACTATTATTCTTCAGCACTGCTCCCAAGCCTCCTCCTTCAGTATAGATCCCCATCAGCCGTATGTAAAATATCTGGGGTAGAAAGGCCCTAGAAGCCAAACACTGCCTCTTTCACTTTACAGAGGCAGGAATGAGGTCAATAAAGGAGGAGGGTCTTGCCCAAGGTCTCCTAGTAAGTTAGTGGGAAGTTAATACAAAATATAAGTCTCAATCTCCTCACCACCTAACATGCTAGTAGTCTCTGGTATGTAGGAGAAATTCAAGAATATTTATTGGATGAATGAATGACTTATATAACAGAAAACTGATATTCATTGAAATGCCCACAGCCTGGCAGTCTTGCCTCTGGGTACCCAGCTGAGAGTCAACAAATGAATAGGAAAGATTTGGACTCAGAGAGCAGAACTAAAAACCGAAGCAAAGCAAAACAAAACAAAACAAAAAAAATAATAAAAGAAAGCCAAAAGCAGAAATCTGCCTTGGTAGAGGGTGGCTATTGACTTAAAATACTTGGAACAGTCTTAATTTTCATGGGTGTGCCTGCTGTCCTGCAGATCTAGGTCCTGGGACAATTAAAAGCTATGGGTTTATTTTGGTTTATTTTAGGCAGCCTGCTGTGGCATCTTCCTGTTGTGGTTGACGACATTTGTGTGGTTGGACTCCTATTTGAATTAGAGCATAGCACTCATTTTTTTATTTCCAAAGGAAGTGGAGTTGGTAGAGGAAGTCTATAGTGAGCCCTTGTGGGAGAAGGTGACATCTCTCATTGCATAACTGGGGCAATGTGAAAAACAACAACAACAAAAACAAAAACAAAAACAAAAAAAACAAGATGGAAAAAGCCATGGGGCAACATGTTTGTTTTGTAGGTAGTCCAGGCTGCGGGGAAGATCTCCATTCTAATGTGTGGAGCTGCCCTGGGCAAGTCACACTGGTACCAGTTTATTCGAGGGTAAATGACAACCCTGATTAGGATATTCAGAGGAAGTAACAGATATGAAAGGATTTTTAAAAATATAAAGTGCTGTACAAACTTGTAGTGGTGATGGTAGTGGCTGACATTGAATTTAGCATGGATAATAATTTTTTTAAAAGCAGTTGGTGTGATATAATTTTTAAAAAAATGATGATGAGCATAATCAGAGGAGGCCAGCTCATAAGGAGGGAGGGGAATGGCTGAATGATGGGTTTCATATGGCAGGGAGAAAGGGGGAAAAAATCTTTGGCCACAGTTTCCTTTTGTTCATGCATCTGCTTTCCAGCTACCACTAATGGGCCTGAGACTAGAGGCCCTTGGTTCTTTCCCATCTTGGCCAAAGTTTACCCTCCTCTTTCAGCATCCCTTTCCTGTTGGTAGTGTTCATCATGGGACCCTGGGGGATAGCTGTGGTTGAAAAGAAAGGATAACAGAGAGATTCCAGAACTTAAGTGTGGACCCGAGTTCCTCCACACGTTAGCGGGGTGACCTGGAGGAGTCTTTTCCTGTCTCTCACCCCCGGTTTCCTCATCTGTAGCAAAGGAAGAACAACCTGTTTAACCTACCACACAGGGTGAGTCCAAATGAAATAGCATTTTTTGAAAACTCTTTACAAATTGCGAAGCGCGTTACACATGCCATTTGTTGTTATTTCTTAGACCCACTTGCCTCCCTTCCTGCATTTGTGAAATAGGGATCATGCCATCCATGGCACCAGGCTCTTACAGCTCTGTGTGAAAGCCCTCTGCACATCACAGCTTGCCCTGAATCCAGAAGCTTCTGTTTCTCTACCACACACTGGAGCATGTATTTCCAATCTGCCATTCTTCCTATTCTGTTGTTAAATTCCACCCTCAGGGAGCTTGCAGTTTACTTGATAAGCTAACACTTTACCTGACCAGCCTTCTATTTTTATTTTACAGGAGCCTCCCACTGTGGGAAGCGACCTTTAAGACTAAAGGCCTTTGGTTCTATCCTCCAAGGAGATTCGGGCATTTTGTCTACTCGAGACCCTCTTGCCAAGCTGATCAGAGGGAGACCCCGGAGGAGATTAAAAGCCCAGAGGACTGTGACAGCTAGAACAGGAAGAAAGAGCTTGCAGACCTGTGCCACTGAGAGCCCCAAGGACACTGAGGGAGAGGAGGGGCTGGGTCCGCTGGGTTGGCCGGCTCCTGTCTTCCCTCCCAAACAGATAGCCCCTTCCATTCACATGCACATGCGTCTATTCTCTGCCTCTTGAGTGGGTCTGAAACTGGAAAACATCTGCACCAGTTTCGTTGGGGTGTGATTTATAAGGACTCCCTGCGGTCTCCTCTCTCCCTTCTCCTCTTCACCTCTGGGGCTTGGGGGTTTCGTGTTTTTTTGTTTTTAAACAGGCTTGTGTTTCTTGAGACTGGGTCACCTTGATTTATTATGCCCTGGACTCATTAACAAAAGACTCTGGGACAGGTCATTTATTTTCTGAGTGGCGATTTCCTGTCCTGCCCCAGCCCTGCTCAGCAGGGGCCTCGTGGAGCACAGACGTATTAGCTGCACTGTCACCATGGGAGAACGGGCTTGAGCAAGGCAAGTTCAGAGGGCAGAAAACGGCCCTTTTCTTAAGAGCTTTTCTCCTCAATTTAATGATTTCCTTCAGAGTCCCTTTCTATGGTTCTTTCTTTTTCTCTTCCTTCAACGAATGGGACAAAGTTTAACAAATAAGTTATGGGGCTGCCTTCTTAAAGGAACAAACACTGACCTTTCTTTTCTATTTCATATTGGAATAGTTTAACATTCACATACAAAGCGTGTGTGTGTGTGTGTGTGTGTGTGTGTGTGTGTGTGTGTGTAAGATACTAGTGGGCACCCAAATTGAGCATGAAACTATGGTGAACATTTCTGCAAGGCCTTTATTAAAGTAATACAGTCATGTTTGGGCACTAAAGCCTGAGATGTTAGTGATTTAGAGAGAGACCATAAGGTCAAATAAAACTATTCAAGATTTTCAGATAGGATATTGGGAAGAAGGTTAAAGAAATTGGCATTTTTAGCCTAAAGTTCAGGGGCTGAAGAATGACCTGTTAACCGTTTTCAGGTCTCTGGGTGGTAGTTACATATAGGAATGATGGTGACCAGCTGTTTTCTGACTGCACTAAAGATAGAATAAGAGGAAGTGGAATTAAATTGTAGCAAAATGACAGAATAAGTAGTCAGAAAGGTGATTAACTATGGCTGAAGTCTATCAAGGAAGATGTGATATATCTGTAAGGTTATAAGGTTGTTAGCCCCATTTTATAGATTAATGAAGGGAGGCTCAGAGAGGTGAAGCAATTTGCATAAGGTCACACAGTGAGGAAGTGACAGAACCAGGTCTAGCTGACTCTAGTCTAGTGTATGATAAGGCTGACTTATAGGGCAAAGAAGTTAGTGAAAATAAAAATAAATCATCTTACCACATTCCCATTAGTCTCAGATTGGTTAATGTTCAGAGGACAAGGATGAATTCTGTGGGTTCAAGGCTTTGGGGTTCTGTGCTGGACCTGAGTCTGAGCTGGGAAGGCAGTATTCTCCATTCATCCTCAGCCCAAGAGATGGGCAGAGTGGGCAGATCTGGCATCTCCACCCCCCTGGAGCTCTGTGAAGCCCTTGGGCTCTGTCTGACCTGGTGTCTCTGTTCCTTGTCGTCGGCTGCACTCCCAGACAAAAGCTCTGGTCTCAGGAAAGCTCTGGGCAGGTGTGGTGGTTGTAGATGGTTGAGGCCCAGGAAAGGCCTGCTGACTGCCACGGTGGGTGTCCTCCCAAAGTTCATCCCCGCTGTGGACATGCCAGTTAAGGAGTTTCAGAGTTTGCTTCACTGAAAGGATTGGGATTTATCCAGAGCCACTAAAGTGGCTGGACTCCTTCTGAGGAGCCTGCAGAGGTGGAAGGAGCAAATCCCTGCGGATCATGGCCCTGAACACGGAGGAGCCATGTCGGAGGAGCAAGGCTATAGGAAACCAGGGTTGATTTGCTGGATGGAAAGGATGGCTAACTTATTGCGCTTACTCTGCCAGGCACGGGTCAAAGGGCAGTGAGTTATCTTAGCTCATTCAGTCTTTGCAACAACCCTATGAAGTCAGTACTATTATTATCCTCATTTCCAGAAGAGGAAATGCAGTACATAGAGAGCAATATGTATTCAAGTTCAACAGCTAGGAAAGGTTGGACTAGAGGCAGTCTGATCCTGGAGGCTGCATTCTTAACTGCCATGGCCTAGGATGAGGTGCCTGGGTCCCCACACTTCCTCCCACTCACCCTGAAGAAACTTTTGCTTGGAGGTCACTGACTCAACAATGACATACCTTCTTGCTACTTGGTTTATAGGAAGTCCTAACATTGTAAACATTGTTCTAATTTAGGGATTTTACAATCATTCTTTCTCTGCTTCTCTCATTATTTTAGAGAGCAAACATTTATCAAGAAGCAAACATTTTACACTCCCCAAATCGGGCCTTGGGCACTTACAGGTTAATTCTTCTCTACTTACTCCTTTAATTGCTTCAAAGGTGTAGGAGACAGTAGTAGAGGGGGCATGTTTTTTCACAGTAAATCCCAGTAGAAGGGGGGAGAAGGGAGAACCCGTATCTGCTATGTGCAGACTTGAGCTGAAAGTTTTTCCACTAGTTTCTTCATTTTTACCCTCCCAGCAGTCTGTTGAGGTAGGTCTTATCAGCCCAATTTTACAAATGAGGCAAGTTATACAATTTGCTAGAGGTCACATTGCCTGTGTACAAAGAGGCTGGATCTGAGCCCCAGAATGTTGCCCTCCAGACCTGCACTCAAGACACCAGCCACCAGCCAGTGCTAACATAAGACAAGCTGGACAGAGGACCCAAGGCTCAGCCAGGAGCACAGTGGAGAGCACATGGAGGGGGTGACCCTGGCAGCATCTTCCAGCTCAGGCTGAGCTCAGCCTGTCTGCCCTCCTGGGAGGATTTCAGACTTTGGTGTGTAGAACAGCAAACTGGACAAACAAGAAGCCATCATTTCTGGGTTCTGCTCTGCCAGAGGCCTGGGGCATGACAAGATGGTTAATGCAAAGCTTGGCAAGCCTTCCCTTCTTAATTTAGGCCTCCTCCCAGGAGGGAATCCAGAGGCGGTGAACATGAGAAAGGGAAAGGAAAAATAATAAGAGATAAGTGAGAAAAGAGAATATTTATAGGGCTTGGAACATCTAATGAAAACCAGCTGCCTGACTAGGGGTGGGGGTCTCTGGTTTTGCCTGCAAGGGATTATTAAGTCTTCTCTTGTACATACCTGTGTGGAGGGTGTCTGGGGAAAGAGAGAGAGGAGGGGTGTGAGGAAGGGAGGGAGAGAATGGGGGATGGGGAGAGGAGATTGAGAGAGAGAGATTGAGAAAGATATTGAGAGAGAAGCTGGGAAGTTTGGGGGAGGGCTGTGCTCTTAGACACAAGAGAGCTGATATCCCCTCCTGGCTTCGCTCCACCCCCACCCCCTGCCTTCATTTTAAACTGGAGCTGATTCAAACCTGCTGCTCTTGGAAGGAGGCCATGGGTACAGGCTCCAACAGAAAGATGATACGCGAGGGGATAGGAGTGTAAGAGTGGGGCAATCAGGAAGAAGGAGAAAATGAGACAAGGGAATGGAAAAGGTGAATAAACAGGGGATGGTGAAGGGGGGGAGAGAGATGGAAAGATTAAAATGTTGACCTGAATGGAATGGGGAGCTTGGAGAGAAGGGAGTGAGTTGGAACAAATTCAGAGCTAATCCTCTGGGCCCTGTTCTCTCTCCCACAGACCCAGAGGGTTGCAATATGGATGTGTCTGTTTGAGATTTTCCAGGTCCCTTTCCCATAGATCTGTGTTTCCTTCTTCATCAAGGTCTTTCAGACCAAAAGGGTCATCCAAGAATTGTGTTAAATATAACAGGAGGTTTCATAAAGGAGAAAAGTGAGAATGAAGGGCCAGAATCCAGGGCACACATTTAGAAAAGCAGCCGTTCACTGCAAGGACTTTCCAGAGGCCAACTGTTCCTGAAACTGAAGCCTCAAGTGTGGGGTCCTGCCCTTTAGTTTTCGCTCTCACTTAGGTTCTTGAGTGAGGGTATGTCCATAAACCATGGGGTGGAACTCCATGTGTATCTAATTGATTGACATGAATTCAATGATATGTGTTAGAAAGAGGAAAAAAAGAAGGTCATTTCAATAGTGAAGCTGATTTGCCCATTTTTCTGAGATGAGAGATATGAATCTGCACTTCCCTTGGTCCCTTTTGGTCTTGCTGTATAGATGTATCTCATAATGTGAGCTGATTGGTGTTTATAGAAACAAAAACTTATTTTATAAAATACTAGGTGCCCGGTGCACGAAATTCGTGCACTGGGTGTGTGTGTGGGGGGGTGTCCCTCAGCTCAGCCTGCCCCCTCTCACATACTGGGAGCCCTCAGGCGTTGACCCCCATCACCCTCCAATCACCTGATCGGCCCCTTGCCCAGGCCTGACGCCTCCGCCAGAGGTGTCAGGCTTGGACAGGGGACCCCCATCTCC
>NW_006282125.1:181175-194003 GCF_000327345.1 Myotis davidii | reverse complement strand
GCTTCTTCCTGCTTTCCCTTTCGCCTCCCTGCATTGTGCCTACATATGCAAATTAACCGCCATCTTGTTGGCAGTTAACTGCCAATCTTAGTTGGCAGTTAATTTGCATATAGCCCTGATTAGCCAATGAAAAGGGTAGCTCGTACGCCAATTACCATTTTTCTCTTTTATTAGTATAGGATAACCTTTTAAATAAAAGTCCACTACTTTATCTCCTACCCAACTGAAGGGAAACACCCAACAAACTATGTTGGATTTATTGAAAGATGGTATAACAGTGAAAGATGGTATAACAGCTTGTTGAAAGATGGTATAACATGCGATATAAGGGATTTTCAAAAGTCATTTTTTTTTAATTAGACTTTTTTTTTACCTTAACGTGATGCTTTTAGATTTTTTTTTAAATCCATTTGGTTTAGAGAGTGTCTGAAAATGTTGAGTATTTGGACTTACGGTTTGTTGATGGATTGCTTTCTTCTCCTTATCCAGCAAGTTCACACCTATGTAATACCTTGAGAAAGGTTCATAGACCCTTAAACTCAAGCAGGTCCACAAGAAGGGGCCAGTATGACAGATGTGATGGAAACTCCCTCCTTTGAACTTTGTCCTTTCCTCTTATTTCATTGTGTACACTCACTCCATTCCCTAGTTTGAAACAAGTGGCTGCCTTGCTGTCCTGTGGCACCACCCTGTAAATTATAGTGGGTCCTGGTACCACCAGCATCTGACTAACAAAGGCAAGCCTCTAATTACTGTCTCAAGGAGGTCTTCTCTTATGCTTTTCTATCTCATTCAACATGTTGACCCTCTTCATGAACTCAAAATGAGTTTTCTGTGCTGGAAGGATTAGAGAGAAAGTCAGTTCCGAGCCCATGCTAATGAAAATGGCAGGTTTCCTTTAGGAAAGAATTATTACCACTACTTTAAGAACTTAAAAAAATCAGACTTCCAAACCAGGCAGGAATTTAAAATCCCTGATGGAATTGGGAAGACATTCTTGATTGAACTGTGTCACAGACAGCCTCCTCAGGCTGGTGGGTTACAGCTCTGTGGCGGCCTCATCTTGCTCATGGAGGCATCTGTCTTTTAGAAATGAAGACTCCCCTTGATCATCCACGGTTCATATAAGCCTGTGATTTGACAACTTCTATCCCGTTAACTCAAGCAGAAATCCTGAGGTCCTGGGCAGAGAAGGGATTTCAAGAGCATTTCAATCTCCCTGCTTTGTCTTCCAGGTCAGACTGTTGCTGGGTCTTTATTCTTCTAGACTCACCAGGAAAGCAATTCTCCATCTTTCAAAGTGATGCTAGAGAAAAGGTGCTTTGGCACTTTACAATGTTATGCACTGGATTCTGCTGATTTGGTACTTTTTGATCATGATGTGCCACATTTCCAGGTGGTTTAGATTATATATTCTTTTTTATTTTTACTTATTTCTCAGTAGGTCCACTGCCTTTTTAAAAGCAATAACTTATCTTTATTGTGTCTTAATGAGTTGTAAAAGACATCTCCCACCATTTCCTCTATCCAATGACCAGTCCTCTATTCTCTATCTTTCTACTGTTTTCTCCTCATTTGCATGAATTTGACACAGGATGCTGGATGTAGGTCACTCACCATGATTGTGCTTGTCAGTGAGTATTAGTAGGGAAACATAACATCCTATATAATAAAAGGCTAATATGCAAATTGACCAAACATCCAAACAACTGGTCACTATGATGAGCACTGACCACCAGGAGGCAGACGGTCAATGCAGGAGCAGACTCCTGGTGGTCAGTGTGCTCTCACAAGGGGAGCTCCGCTCAGCCAGAAGCCCCGAGCCAGGCTCACAGCTGGCAAGGCAATGGCAGTGTCAGGAGCCTCTCCGCCTCCTCAGCAGCGCTAAGAATGTCCTACTGCTGGCTTAGGCCTGCTCCCTAAATCATCAGTCAGACATCCCCAGAGGGCTCCCAGACTGTCAGAGGGTGCAGGGCAGGCTGAAGGACTCCCCCTGCCCCCCGCCCCCCCGGCCTGAGTGCATGAATTTCATGCACTGGGCCTCTAGTAATTTATATTTTTCAGTGGTAAGAACATCATGTGGGGAGTTGGCATTTGAACTTATTCTCACTGCATGTGTTGGTCTAAGTGGAAACATTAATTTATTTATGTAGTGTAGCACACCCAAATGCCAATTTGAATAAAATACCCCTACTACTAGAACTACTTATATTTTCTAGAACTACTAGAAAATATAAGAGTTCCATGTACTCTGGGACACATATAGGACCATGGTTTTTCTTGGCCTTTATTTAGGTCCTAGAAAAAGTTATTCCCTTTATCTTGTAGAGGGCTACAAGTACCTCTATCTACTGTGACAGCTCATACCACAGAAACTCCGGGAGTACTCTGATCTGGTGTCAGCTGAATTGTTTTTAAGAATATACTCCTGCCCTGGCTGGCATGGCTTAGTGGTTAGAGCAGGGGTGGGCAAACTTTTTGACTCGAGGGCCACAATGGGTTCTTAAACTGGACCGGAGGGCCGGAACAAAAGCATGGATGGAGTGTTTGTGTGAACTAATATAAATTCAAAGTAAAGATCATTACATAAAAGGGTACGGTCTTTTTTTTTTTTAGTTTTATTCATTTCAAACGGGCCAGATCCGGCCCGCAGGCCGTAGTTTGCCCACGGCTGGGTTAGAGTGTTGGCCTCCACACCAAAGGGTCACAGGTTCCATTCTAGTCAAGGGCATGTACCTGGACTGTAGGTTCAATCTCAGGGCATGGGAGGTAACCAATCTATGTGCCTCTCTCACATAGATGTTTCTCTCTCTTTCTCTCTCTTCCCCCACTTCTCTCTCCCTCTGTCCCGCTCCTTTCCACTCTCTGATGTGGCTCAGTTGGTTTAGCATTGTCCCATGCACCAAAAGGTCACTGGTTCAATGCCCAAGTTGTGGCTTGATTCCAGTAGTGGGTGTGCAGGAGTTAGCTGATTGGTGTTTCTCTCTCACATTGATTTTTCTCTCTCCCTCTCTCTTCCTCTTTCTCTAAAACCAATAAAAACAGATATATTTTTTAAAGAATCTACTTCCACTTCTACTGGGTATAATGGCCATTGGCAGAGATGAGAATAACATGAGCAGTGGAAGGTTTAAGAGCAAGAGATGAGTATAATTTTGGACCAATGATTGAACCAACTATATAAATTTATGTAACCATATTTTTATCCAGTCAACTTTTCTATTTTATCTGAAATTTTCCTAGAGGTTTTGTCAGATTCTTTGCAGATAAGCCTTTTCTATGAATTCCCTAATTCATAAGCCCCTACCATGGAATGCTCACTCCTGTCTAGAGACTCTCAATCACAGATAGATTTGGAATGGTCATGGGAGCTGAAGCTTGTGGGAAGTGTTGCACTGAGCATTCAGTTCCCTCAATTGATCCATCCAGTCTGACTCTCCCACATATTGACCTCTAACATATGCTTTTACATCCTCTTCTCTCTGTATAGTTTTTCCAACCTGAAATTCCCTCACCTTCTCTTCATATAACTGAGTCCTCATGCTTTAAGACTCAAGATTAGGCCCTAGCAGGCATCTTAGTTATTAAAGCATCATCCCAATATGCCAATGTTGTGAGTTCAATCCCAGGCCAGGGTACATATAAGAGTCAACCAATGATTATGGAAAACAGTATGGCGTTTCTTCAAAAAAATAAATATGGAACTGCCCTTTGACCCAGTGATCCCACTTCTCGGAATATATCTTAAGAAATCCAAAGCACCAATCAGAAAGAATGTATGCACCCCTATGTTCATAGCAGCATGATTTACAATAGCTAAAGGAGGCAAGAACATACAATGAAGTCAAGAGTCTCCTCAATAAACGGTGTTGGGAAAATTGCAAAAAAAATGAAACTAGACCACCAACTTACACCATACACAAAAATAAACTCAAAATGGATAAAGGACTTAAACGTAAGAAGGGAAACCATAAAAATATTAGAGGAATCCACAGGAGCAAAATCTCAGATACATGCCAAAGCAGTATCTTCACTGATACAGCTCCTAAGGCAATGGAAACTAAAGAGAATCAACCAATGAATGCATAAATAAGTGGAATAATAAACTGATGTTTCTCTCCCCTTTCTTCTCTCTCTCAAATAAATAAATATATGCATTAAGCCCTGGCCTGTGTTTCTCAGTGGTTAGAGCATTGGCCCATGCACCAAAGGGCTGCGGGTTCGATTCCTGGTCAAGGGTATATACCTGGGTTGCAGGTTCAATCCCAGGCCCTGGTTGGGGTATATGCAGGAGGCAACCAATCGATGTGTCTCTTTTACATCAATGTCTCTCTCTCTCTCTCTCTCCCCCCTTCCCTTCCTCTCTTCCACTCTCTAAAAATCAATTGTAAAAATATCGTTAGAGAGGATTAATAATATATATAGTATTGTTATATGCATTTTTAAAAAGGCTTAACTTCATTTCCTCTTCCTTTATAAAGCCTCCCTTGACTCGGCAATTTGCCATAATTTCCCCTCTGACAGCTTTAGTGCCTATCTTGTGCTCCTTCTTAGGTTTCTGCACTGTCCGGTACTCTGTTAGGTTTCTGGGTGTTGAGGCGCCAGTTGCAAGGATTCTTAGCTGATAGGTTCCAGAACTCCCCTAACAAAGAAATTGTGGAGTCACCATATTGGACATGGAAAGGGTAAATTGTGCAATGTCGGGGACTCACACGAGAATGGATAGCTGATATACTTTCCTTCATGGGAAATATTTACCACAAGTAGCACATTTCTTTTCCTTCTCCCTTCTTTGTCCCTGAGGGAGGGATGAAGAGACCCAGGCATGAACCTGAGGAGACCAGACTGGCCTAGACGGGAAATACTGGGCTGAGAAGCAGAAAGCTGTTTGCAGGTTATAAACAAGCCCTGACATCTCAGTTTGGGTGTTGGCAAACAATGTCATCAGCCCAGAGAACATTTTCAGAGATACACCAAGGCCCCAGGCTAAACTGTAGGCAAAACTCTTCTTCACCCCTCCTCCCACCCCCACAGTTCCCCAACACAGTGGACACCCCCAGCTCTGAAACTACCCTCTTTGGGCCTTCCATTCCTGGCCTCTAAGTGAGCCTGAGCTTCATAAGGAATCCATATGGTGAAGTTAGCCTTTCTCCTTCTCAATGGGTACTGATCTCTTAAAATGTGTAAGATGTGGTCGATCTGTTAGCTTTATCTTTCCAGTAGGTCCACTGCAGTGGTGTAATTTTGTAAGGGAGATAGAGGAGCTAGGGCTTTGTCTGTCTCTATCAGCTGCCCTCCCCTTCCCCAAACTAGGTATACCAAGATGATCAATTCTGTGACTTCACATGCGGTTTCCTTTCTCTCAGACCTCCTTTGCCCCTTCTTTTTGCAACCAACCAAAGAGTCATCCTCATGGGAAAGGCTGAGAGTGGGCACAGAGACTAATGGACAGGTGATACCAGAATCTCCTTGATGTCTTATTAATGCAAGTGCCTTGAAGACTATCTTTTGGAGGGCCCTGGAACCTCTCTCTCTCTCTCTCTCTCTCTCTCTCTCACACACACACACACACACACACACACACACACACACACACACACACACACTATTCTAGGTTAGATATTTACATTCCATTAATGCTCCTCATCCGACATGGTTCCAAGACCTCACTACCTTGATTCCTTTTCCTTCTCTAGGTTTTGTTAATATCTCTTTTGAAGTCTGGCCCTCAATTAGTTATGTTCCATCTCTAGAAATGGGCTGGAGTTGAGATTCTTACCCCCCTTGATATGATTGGCATTACAAGTATCTATTGAGCATCTAATCGGTGTGAGGCCCATATAGTAGCAAGGAACTTGTCCTCAAGGAATCCTTTGCATCCCCTGGGCAATGGTAGTTCACAATGAGATGGTTAGCAGTTACAAATCCAGATCTTTGCTATAAGAACCTTCATCACACAAAGTTTTCCCACCCTATTTTATACAAATATAATTCACATTCACCTATGGCTTTTTCCCTTTGTTATTAGCCATTTTTTTTGTCCTTTTCAATTATATGCTTCTCTGGGGTCAGGTAAGATCTGAGTGATGGTTCCACCTGCTTTCATTCATTTTATGTATTAGTTAGGGGAGGCTGAACTGCTACCACAAATACACCCCAAATCTATAGAATCAAACACAATACAAGTTTAGTTTTCATATAACTGTTCAAGGCAGGCGCCCCTGATGGGAGCACAGCTCTCTTCCCCATGGTGGTTAAGGGACCCAGGGTTCTTAGAACTCATGGCTCTGCCAGCCCTTGGGATTACATCATTCAGCCCACAGACCGTGTGGGAGAACACAGAAGAATTTTTATGGACCAGGCCTATAAAGGGCACTTCTACTCCTATTCAGAACATTGGAAAGAATTTAATGACATGGCTCCACTTAGCCACAAGGAAGACTGGGAAATGTAGTCTAGCTACATGTTCAGGAAGAAGGAAAGGAGGATTTCAGTGCATAACCTGCAGACTGCTGCAATGACATAATTCTGTTTCTGCTTTTTACCACTATTGTTCATAGCTCTAGCTTAATTTCTATAAAATTTCTGTCATTTCTTGGCAATGTTGTTGGATGATCACTGTAATCGAGGACAGCTGGGTGCCCTGACAGCTAAGTTCAGGGCAAGGACTTAAAGGTGAGTGAGCAGGGACACCCAAGAGGCAGCTGATGGCGACTGATGACTTTCGAGGACTGGAAGAGACCCATAGTGCAGGATGCCAGGTTGACTGGGAGGCCCTGTGTGGAGATTCACCTGAATAGTGAAAGGGGCAGAGGACTAAGATAGGAAGAAACAGGAGGATGGTTCATTTGGGTTTGGGAAGGACTTTTTAACATCCTGGCAATGGTGAAGCATATTATACCCTTAAGACTACATGTCTTCCAGGAAGTTTCCAAATAGTGAAATAGTAGGTAGCTTCTCCAGCCATGTGTTTAAAACAACTCAATCAATCCATTAAAGGCTAATTTTGAATTCCATTATGCCTGGGTCTATGCTAGCATTGAATACAGGGTCTAAGTTCCTCAAAGAATTTACAATATAATTAATCAAACATGACATGTACAGGAAATATCTCAATAACACAGGAGAAAAATGAGTGCAGAATACATGATGTCAAATTTTAGGTTAAAGATTCAAAAAAGAAGTTCACTGAGGGTCAAGATAATTAAAGAAGGCTACACCGAGGAGGTGGAACTTGATCTGGACTGTACAAAGTGAAAGGGTTTTTAGAAAGGGGGACACAGAAATGTGTACCAGGCCAGGTGAAAGGCCAGATGAATAGTAAGAGCACCAATACACCTGGAGAATTAATAGGAGTGAAAGATTATAGAGGTAGGTAGAATCAGGTAGGAGTATTTAGAATTGGTTTGGTAAGGAACAGAGGGACGGGGGGGATCTTCACAGTGTTTTTTTTTTTTTAATTAAATAATCTACTTGAAGGCATCTACTAATCCTTAACCAGATAAGTGCTTAGTAACCATTTATTCCCCCCAAAGAGTAAATAGTAAAATGACAGCGGTGTACAGGAAATACTTCACTCATTTATTCTTTAAGCACTTACTCGGTGTCTTCTACATGCCGCCTCTTGTGCCTGACACAGAGGACACAGAAATTATGAAGTCATGGTATTTACCTAGGCTTAGACTCTCACAGGCGAGACCTTCCTATCTGCTGGTAACCAAGAAGTGCACAGTTAGTTCCCTTACCCATGCTATGTCCACTTGCCCCCTGCCAGGGAGATGCTGTCTGTCCTGCTTAGATCTGACCTCAGGGATTACCTCCTGGTCACCTAAAGACCAGGCCTTCTGCCTGTTTTCTCATATTCATTAGGGCAGATTCAGCCCTCAGTGCTGGGTTACTGGCCTCCTTAGCTCACCAACTTAAAATATATATATTTCACAGTATCCTACTACGGTTGGGAGGAACATGAGCTAAGTCACATAAAGTTATTTTAGAAAGTGAGGAAGACCATACAAATGCAATCGATAATCACGCTGATGACGACCAAAGATAAAATCAGTCCCTGATCCTTGGAGCACAGCCCCTTGAAGCTGGGTTCTCATGCTGGAGTTTGTGCAAAAGGCCCTGACCTTTGGGTCCTCGGCCTACTGACTGCGCACAGAACCCTAGTTTGGCAGCCACAAGTGGATTGCCTCAGGCAAATTTATCTGGCTTTGGTGTTAGCTAGTTTATTATTATTATTATTATTGATTTTTTACAGAAAGGAAGGGAGAGGGATAGAGTTAGAAACATCAATGAGAGAGAAACATCAACTGCCTCTTGCACACCTCCTACTGGGGATGTGTCCCTGACTGGAATCGAACCCAGGACCCTTTAGCCCCAGGCCGAGGCTCCATCCACTGAGCCAAACCGGCCAGGATACGTTAGCTAGTTTCTTTACAGGTGGTGTGATATGCATACAGGACTGGGAGTCAGGCTTTCCAGATCTCTAATCCCGGCTCAGCTTCTAGCCTGCTGTGTGGCCTTGGGTAATCTGCCTAACCTCTCTGGTCATTTGGGTTTTAACCATGACCTCAGAGTCATGTGGATTTACCCAAGAGGTGTTTGTGAGGGTGAACTGGATATTACTTCTAAACTGGTTTAAAATACCGGCATAAGGACTTCCAGTTTCCTGCCCAGCATGGAAGGAGCTTAGAAGTTGTCGCTGTGTCTTAAACAAGTCAAAAGCTGAACAAACTGAAAAATCAACAGCTCTTCTTAGATTGGTTGGAGAAGGGAGATCATAGGATAAACTGAGCCCCCAAACTGGAGAGGCAGACAGACCGAGAATCACCACTTTCCAGCTAGAATCCCCGAGCAGCAGCCTCCAAGGGAACAGCACCAGAGCAGAAAAACCTGAAGGGTAACTGACAAGTTGCTGGAGGCTCAGGCTGTAGAAACCTGAGATAACACCTCCAGGCGGATCCCAGATACGGTTTGGGGTGGGGGTGGATTAGCCCTCACATTTTTTGTCTTTTGTGACTTTTAACTCAGGTGTTCACAGAGAGGATCAGAAAAAAATCCCCTCGTGCTTTAGGCAGGGGAAAAGGAACCAGTTTGAAACACACCCAGAGCATTCTGTCTTTTTAACAAGGCCTTGTCCTCAGGAGAAAGATTTCAGTCACAGCCTCCCTCATCGGCTGGGGTGTTACAGACACTAACCACATGGGGAAAGGGAGTGCCCAACTCCAATCCGGACTCCCACACGGGGAAGGAGAGTCGCTAACCCCTATCCCCTCTAGCCATTCTGTGCCACCAAAGGGAGGAAAAAACTGGGAAGCACTGGTGAAGTCATGGTTAGGGGGCAGACTCACCAAAAGCCTGAGGTTTAGTGACAGGGCTACAGGACTAATTACCACCGTTACTTTCACCCAGTACACCATATCTGCATTTCAACAAAGTATTACAAGCCACAGTAAAAGGCAAACAACACGGTTTGCAGAGACACAGCAAGCATCAGAATCAGACTCAGACATTGGCAGAGATATTGGAATTATCAGACCATGAATTTAAAACAACTTTGATTAATATGTTAAAGATCCTAATTTAAAAAATTAGACAATGTGTAAGAACAGATGGGTAATGTAAACAGAGAGGTGGTAATGCTAAGAAAGAATAACAAAGAAATGCTAAAGATAAAAAAACTCTGTAACAAAAAATGAAGAATGCCTTTGATGGGCATATTGGTAGACTGGACATGCCTAAGAAGAGAACCTCTGAGATTGAGGGTATGGCAATAGAAACTTACAAAATTGAAAACCAGAGGAAATAGTTTGGGGGTGGGGGGGGGAGCAGAACAGACTATCCAAGAACAATGGGACAACTAAAAAGGAAAAACATATACTTGATGGGAATACCAGACAGAGAAGACAGAGAGAGGAATAGAAGAAATATTTGAAGTAATAATTACTGAGAATTTCACCCAATTAATGATAGACAGAAAACCACAGATCCAGGAAGCTCAGGACACACCAAGCAGAATAAATACCCCAAACACCATACCTAGGCATATCAGAATCAAACTGCATAAAAACAATGATTTTTTAAAAATCTTGAAAGAAGCCAGAGAAAAATGTTTTTTACATTACTTTTGGATGAGCAAAAATAAGAATTACATCTGCCTTCTCCTCAAAAAGCATGTAAGCTAGAAGAGAATGCCTGTAGGGTGCATGCAGGAGGCAGCTGATCAATGTTTCTCTTGCATATCAATGTTTCTCTCTCTAACTCTCCCCACTTCTCTCTCTAAAAATCAGTAGGAAGTCGTTATAAATAAGTAAAGTCAACCCCCCCCACCACCACCACCAACCTAGAATTCTGTATTCTGTGAAATTATCCTTCAAAAGTGAAGGAGTAATAAAGACTATCGGACAAACAAAAGTTGAGAGAATTTATTGCCAGTAGATTTGCCTTGCAGAAATAAGAAAGATCTAAAATAATAACTCTAAGTTTTACCTTAGGAAACTACAATAGAAGACCAAATTGAATGAAAAGTAAAGAGAAAAATAATGATAAAATGAGAGCAGTAATCAATGAAATTTGAAACATGAAATCAATAGAGCAAAATCAATAAAACTGAAAGCTAGTTCTTTGAAAAGATCAATAAAATCAATAAGCCTCTAGGCAGCTTAACTAAGAAAAAAAGGAGAGAATAAATAAATTACTAATATCAGAAATCAAAGAGGGAATCATAGACACGAAAAGGATACTAAAGGAATACTGTGAACAACTCTATGCCCCCAGATTTGATAACCTAGGGAAAATGAACACATTATTTGAAAGACATAATCTGCCAAAACTCACATAAAAAATATATGTATGAAGAGATTAAATCAATAATCAATAAACAGAAATCTCCAGGCCCAGATGGGTTCACTGAATTCTACCCAATATTTAAAATATAAATTATACTAATTCTTTATAATCTCTCCTGGAAAATAGAGGAATATTTTCTAACTCATTCTATAAGGCTAGCATGACATTTAATATTGCTAAGTGAAAGAAACAAATTTGAAAAGCCTACATGAATCATTCTGGAAAAGGCAAAACTTTAGAGACAGTAAACAGATCAGCGGTCCCAAGGGGCTAGGGGGAGAGAGAGAATAGACAGAATACAACAAACTAAACAAGTAATAAAAGAAGGCTATGTGTTGACCTATGATAAGAGTGTGGTATGAGTCAAGAATGGTGAGTAATTCAATTCTGTGCCAAAAACAAATTTAGAATTAACTGCAGTGCTTAAAAAAAAAAATCATAGCTTTATATAGTTAGAATAACAAACAAAAAGCCTAAAAATGCAAGAAGTAACATTATGTAAGTAGTTAATAAAAATAAATAAATGATAATAGAGATAATAATAAACCTAAACAAAGTAGATATAGAAATTAATCAAGATAAAAACAGCAATTATTTAATTAAAAATAAATAAAAATGAGTAGAACTAGTTCCTTGTGGGAAAAATAATATATTTAATCAATAAAAAAAACACAATTTTATAAAGTAAGAAATTATAAAGGGAGACAACAATTGCAAATGCAAAAGAAGGTAAAAGAAAGATTACATATATCTCAACATTTGCAAATAAATTTGAAATTCTTGGAAATACATAATTTTCTAAAAATAAAAGTTACTTAAAATGTCTCTAGAAGGCCGAAACCGGTTTGGCTCAGTGGATAGAGCGTCGGCTTGCGTACTGAAAGGTCCCAGGTTCGATTCCGGTCAAGGGCATGTACCTGGGTTGCGGGCACATCCCCAGTAGATGTGCAGGAGGCAGCTGAGCGATGTTTCTCTTTCATTGATGTTTCTAACTCTCTGTTTCTCTCCCTTCCTCTCTGTAAAAAATCAATAAAATATATTTTAAAAAAATGTCTCTAGAAGACAATAGACTATCCACATGAACAAATTGATTATATATTAAAAATATACCATTAAAAACAGTAATATATTTAAAGAAATAGTACCCAACTAACAATCAGATAACAACAAAGCACCAGGAATTCATAGGGAATTCTACATTATTAAGGAACAGATCATTCTAACATTCTTAAAACTTTTTCAGAATATAGAAAAAAAGGAAATATCTGAGATAACAGTGATACCCAAATCCCTTGAAACATAGTATAGAAAAATCTCATTTGTTAATATCAATAAACAAATCCTAAAGAAAATATTATCAAATAGAATGAAACATCAAAGTAAAAGAATAACATACTATAACCAAGTGTAATATCCATTAGGAATACATATATGATTTAAGAGTAGGAAGATGTTAACATAATTTACTTTGTCAATTGATACAAGAAGAAAACATATGACCATCACCATGGGTGCAAAAAAGGTATTTGTTAATTTTTAACAAACACCATGAACAAAAATATAATGAAAACGGAGGTATCTTTCCTTTTTAAAATATCTAATCTAATAAAAGACAAACATGCAAATTGACCTTACCTTCACTACACCTTAAGCCACGCCCACCAGTCAATCAGAGCAAATATATGCAAATTAACCCAACTAAGATGGAAGCTGGCAGCCACGGAGCTGGAGCAAGCAGGAGGCTTGGGTTGCCCCTGGCGATGGAGGAAACCAAGCTTCCTGCCTGCCCTGGCCGGCTGTGGCCTCCACTCAAGGCAACAAAGTTTCAATTATAGAAGATAAATAAATCCCAGATCCCTGCTTCTAGCCAGCCTCCACTGGGAGCTTGGGTGGCTGGGGGCCATGGCCAGCCTGAAAACAGCCATCAGCCCCTTACCCAGGATGGCCACACCCTCATGGGGTGAGGGTCCCCGCTGG
>NW_006282125.1:175855-181063 GCF_000327345.1 Myotis davidii | reverse complement strand
ACCAGGGGGCAGAAGCTCAATGCAGGAGCTACCCCCTGGTGGTCTACCAGTAGAGCAGTGATGGTAGGAGCCTCTCCCGCCTCCTCAGCAGCACTAAGGATGTCGGACTGCAGCTTAGGTCTGCTCCCTGCTGGCAAGCGGACATCCCCTGAGGGCTGCCGGGCTGCCAGAGGGATGTCTGATTGCCAGTTTAGGCCCAATCCCCCGGGGAGCGGGCCTAAGCCAGCAGTTGGTCATCCCCTGAGGGGTCCCAGACTGCGAGAGGGCACAGGCCAGGCTGAGGGACACCTCCCCAGCCCTGCCCCAAGTGCACAAATTTTTGTGCACCGGGCCTCTAGTGATTATATATTTACCAACCCAAAACCAGCAGTATGGGAAACACTAGAAACATTCTCTTTCAAGTTTGAAATAAGAAAGATGTCCATAGTTATCACTATTACTTAAAATTGTTCTGGTTCTGGCTGGCCAATACATTTAACAAAATAAAGAAAATAGAGATTATATTAGTTTGCTGGGGCTCCCATAACAATATGCCATAGACTGGCTGACTTAAACAGCAGAAGTTTATTCTGTCACAGTTCTGGAGGCCAGAAGCCCAGGATCAAGATCCAGTTGGGTCAGCTTCTGGTGAGGACTCTCTTCCTGGCTCCCAGATGGCTGCCTTTTCACTGTATCCTCACATGGTGAAGTGAGAGAGATAAAACTCTTTGGTCTCTCTTCTTATGAGGACACTAATCCTATAAAATTGGACTTACCCATAGGACCTCATTTAAACTGAATTACTTCCTTAGAGGCCTCATGTTCAAATACACCCTCATTGGGGGTTAGGGCTTCAACATATAGATTTCTGGTGGACACAGGAAACATTCAGTCTGCAATAGGCATACAAAAAGAAAAGGAGACAAAATTATCATTATTGAGTCATTATATGATTGGATAACCTGAAAACCTAAGAGGCTCTATTACAAATAACATGAGAATATATTGAATGTTGATTTATAAGCTGGGTACAGAAATCAAAGCTTTCATATGTACACCAGCAACCACTTTAAAAAGGTAGAAGGAAAGGTCCCATGGAAAATAGAAAGCAATACAAATAAGGAAACCTAGGGATAAACTTAAAAAAATGTGTTAGGCCCTAGCTGGTTTGGCTCAGTGGATAGAGCATCAGCCTGGGGCCTAAAGTGTCCCAGGTTTGATTCCAGTCAAGGGCACATGCCTGGGTTGCGGGCTCCGTCCCCAGTGGGGGTGTGCAGGAGGCAGCTGATCAATGATTCTCTCTCATCATTGATGTTACTATCTTTTCTCTCTCTCTCTCTCTCTCTCCCTTCCTCTCTGAAATCAATAAAAATATTTAAAAAAATGGGTGAGCCCTATCTGAAGAAAATAATGAATTGCTACTGAAGAGAATAATGAGCCCTTTACCAAATGAAAGACATCCATAAAGCAACTCAACACCATAAACATATTTATTCTTTCTAAGTTATTGTATATCTTGAATGTAATTCCAATAAAAATTCCTACATGGCTTTTTAGGGGGACAAAAACTGATTCTCCAGTTCACATGGAAAGAAAAACAAGTAAGAACAGTTGGAAGAATTCTGAGAACTAGAACCCTGAGGAGGGCTGGGTGGAGAGGATGCAAAGAGACAGACACCCTCATGCCCCTGAGGGTATCACTTCTAAGAAGGGCAGTTTTGCAATATTTATTAAACTTACAAATGCACAGACCCTTTCATCCAGCCATCCTACTTCGGACATATGCTCACATGTGCAAAACTATACATGAGCCAGGTGATTGAGGGCAGAATTGTGTGTGATAGCGTCTAATTGGAAACGTCCTGCCTGCCCATCTGCGGTGGCCTGGGCGCATAAAGTATGAGCTGTCCCTACAGTGGAATACTCCGAGGCTGTGAGAGGAAAGGGAGAGCTCTTCCTGCATTGACATGGGATGAGTGCCAAGATATATTGTGATTTAAAAGAAAACCAAACTGCTTTTGTGTAAAATATGCCATGGTTTGTGTACAAACAAGGAAAAACAAAGGACACACACACTTAGTTGCTTGTATATGCATGTGCCATCTCTGCTTCCAAGGAGAACTGATAAAGGGTAAGAGAGAACATTTTCACCCTTTTGTATATTTGGATCTTGAATCACAGACATTTATTTATTTTAAAAGTTAAGTAATTGAAAAAGTAATTTATTTCTGGGTTTTAGAAATATGGAATTGGATGAGCCTTTACATTTAAGACCATGAACTACAGCAATATAATTTTAGTTGTTCTAAATTATGGATTCCAAATTCTCTTTCAGTTATGAAAAAACTTGTAAGAAAATAAGAGTGATGAATTGCTCAGTGATGGATCACACTGAGCCCTGCCCCTCGGAGAGCATGGGGGATGAGAGCAGGAGTGAGACGGGAATCTAGGAACCTATCCAGGGAGAGCGGGGTGGGGGGACCAGAGAATCAGAGAAAGCTGACTAAACAGAAAGAAGTGTAGACTCTCAGTAAGTTTATGAGGAAGACATAAACTCTCAGGTGAGAGTTCTTGTAACACTTTGCTATCCACTGGGGACATGAGTTTCAGAGCAAACTATCCTTTCTACTGCCTTTAAAATTATGGTGTTTAAATATAAAGTTAATATAGGGGGTTTCTGTGGTCTGAAAGGAATTGACTAAGGTCTGAGGAATTCACTTAGAACCTAATGTCCCTTTCCCATTAAAAAACAGCCTAATTGCTTTGTCTTTGTTCTTTGAGAGTTTGAGTTACACTCATTTAATAATGTTAGGAGATTATATTTGAAACCACCATTTTATTTCACCTTGTTGAGACTCCCTTAACCCCAAATAAATCTAATTTATGGAACTATAAGTGATTTTCCCATGATTTCCAAATTTCAACTAGAAACATCAAATTCGTAGAGGAGCCACCTTAGAAATCAGAGCACAACAGGCCATCAGTGAGGAAAAGGTTGTGTCTGGCTACAGCATCTTGGCTTGAACAATTGCATCTCATGGAACGCTAGTGTAAGGCAGAGGGAAGTGAACCTTCAAGTACTGGAGGTTCTCATCTCTGGTTTATAAAGTAAGACTTTAATCTTCCCGCAGACACAATTACCTCTGTTGCCATCTGCTGGTAAGCTTGTGTCTCATTTGATTTAGAAGTGGCTTTCCCAACCCTGATTAAACACATTTTGAAACATGGAGATAGAGTTGCAGTAAAAGAACATTTACTGCTTCAGAAATGGGGAGGATGGATCACACTGAGTCCTGCCCCTCAGTACCCAGGGCAGCACATGACAAAGACTGCCCCGAAGTGAGGAGTTAGACGTGTTCCTCTGGCAGTGCTCCTGCCATGTCAATTCTTGAAGTTTGTCTATTCTCTTGAGTTCATGTAAATACAGGGGTTTCCTCTCCCTGCCCCCCAAAGAGACCAGTTTTTAACAACACTGAATATTTTAAGCATCACTTTCTTAAAGTTTTTAATCACACACACACACACACACACACACACGCACGCACGCACACACACATGTGCACACACATAGGCACTTGCCTCACTTTGGTCCTGGGGTTGAAGCCCACATTAACAGAGACTCCTTCATTTATTCTGTATGCAACTTTCTTTTGCCCCTCCCCCTCACATACTTCCCCTTCTGTTCCTTCAAAGCTTACACTTCATATTCAATACTCAGACATAATACACTCATACACACACTGTACGGCTAACTCAAGCTTCAGTAAAAAACTTGCACATATTCTCATATTTGTAGTAGCATAAAAGTCTATTTTATCTGAAATCAGTAGATGAAATCATGACTATTTGCTTCCCATGGTACCACCTCTTGACACTAATTGAACATAATGGATTATGACTAGAGTGGCTATAACCATGCATGCACACTTTTGGTGTGAAAATAAATTTTCATTTCTCTAGGGTAAATATCCAGATTTGGGTTGGTGGGTCAAATCGTGTGTGTATGTTTAACCTTTTTAAGAAACTGACAAACCATTATCTACAGTGGCTTTATCATTTTGCATTCTCACCTGCTATGCATGAGAATTGCAGTTGCTCTGTGTCCTTGACAGCACTTGGCATTGTCAGTATTTTTCTTTTAGCCATTATAATAGTGGTAACTCATTATGCTTTTAATTAGCATTTACCTAATGATTAATGTTGTTGAACAACTTTTATGTGCTCACTTATCTAGGTATCCTCTTTGGTGAAGTGCCTATTCAATTATTGTACACATTTTTCCCCATTGGGCTGTTTGTTTTCTGTTGTGTTTTGAGAGTTCTAATAAATCCTTGATCTGACTTTTGGTGAAGTAGTTCTTGAATAATAAAAAAAAAGTGTGTAAACATTTAGGGTCTTTTAGTGTAAGGCTATTTTATTTGACTCACTTCTTGGTGATTTACATATGCAGACTTACAGTTACATCTATAAGCTAAACTTTTCCATTAACCAGAACTGAGTATTTTGAACAATGAGATGCTCTCTAACAAGGACCAGAAATAAAGGTGGTGAGCTTCCCAGATGGGACTCTAGAAAAGCGAGTTCACCAAAGTCCAGGGTTTAGGCTTTGAAGGTTCAGAATGTGATTTGGCCAGTGTCCCAAGAGCAGATCCCACTCGAGGGTACTTATTCATGCTGGCAAAGCTCCAAAGAAACCAGCATGCAAGACCATGGGGGAGCTAATGCACGAAGGTAGCCTCTGGTGCCTTCTTCTCTATAGACTCATATGACAGTTGTAAGCTTCCTTGGTGACCTTGAAGTTGGAGTAAGTGGGGACTTACTCAGCCATGTCAATGGCTGTGATGAACTTTCCACTGGACCATGGTGAAAAAAACAAGCATTATTTAATGTTTTTAATTGGTTTAATTTAGAGAACTATCATTTATTCTAGGGCTATGTCCTTTGTGCAACTTTGACAAATTCTATATGAGTTTATTTCCCTAAAGTATAGTGATGGCCCAGCAGACATTCAGAAAGTGAAGAGCTTTTCTCTGCTCTAAAGTCTCCCTTTTCTCCCAAATTTCTGAGACTGTGGGAGGCACCTCCCTGACCCTTCATCCCCACCCCCATCTATATATGTCCAGTTAAACTGAACTTGGCATTCAAGGCTCTATATAATCTCATACCTAGCTTCCAATTTTATTCCCCCACCCCCAGTTTTACTCTCCGCCACCCCCAGTTTTACTCTCT
>NW_006282125.1:170173-175726 GCF_000327345.1 Myotis davidii | reverse complement strand
TCTCCCCCACCCCCAGTCTTGCTCTCCCCCACCCCCAGTACACGTTCCCATGTGATTGCTCTCCAGTGCCAGGCCTTCTTTTGCCTCTGGATATTTGCTGTGTGATTCCTAGTCCACCTCTCCCTCCTCCACTGTCTTCCTTGACGTCTTCTGAGCCAGAAGGGAACATTTCTCTGGATTCCTACAGCACCTGTCTTCAGGATCATTCCTAAGGTATTTATGCTAAAATGTCTTGCACTGTGGGTGACTTGTGTGTGCTTTAGTGAATAAGACAATATTCCCATCAGCTGCTAAACTTATGAAGGGTGAGAATAAAAGCCCATCTTTTAGAAATATGAGCATGTCTCACAGCAAATAGCACAGTGCTTCTCACAGTAGGTGCTCAATAACGTTTGTCAGAGGAATTAAGAAAGAAATGAATATATGAGAGATGGTATATTTAAATTCTTGCAACAAATTTCCTCTTTTCACCCATGGTTACCTATGTGTTTTGATACTTGATCGCTCTCTTATACACACCTCCTATATAAATACACAGATCGAGGGCTCCCTTGGGCTCTGTCCTCACATCTGTGTGTGTGAGTGTGGCCTGCACACTAGCATACTCTGGCAGAGGCAAAACAAGCCGGCACTCCCAACTGGGGAAGTCATCTGCAGCTCCTCCCATTATTACTGGCTGGATCTTTTTCTTTAAAACAAACAGAGAGCTGGAAGCAGCATTTCAAGTGGCTGGCTATTAGCGAGCTCAGTTGTCAAAACACAGACCTAGTCTTTAAACACTTAAAACAGCAAACCCCAAAAGTCCACCGCTGACCTTAGCATCTCTGCCGCCAGAGTCCCCCGCCCTAGCAACTCCCTTTAGGACCCTTCGGGTCATATGTCCTTATCACATGGAGGCTATTTTTAGATTTCACTTGGCTGAGAGCGCTTGCATTAAGCACTTGCATTAACCTCAAAAAGACCTTTCATTTTCTTCCTGTTCCACAGGCAAGGACTCTCCCCCAAGATAGGCCAGCTACCGTCTGCCACCCAGTCTATGGCTAGTCAAGGAAGTTTCTGAGGGTTGCCGAGAAGGTGGTCCTGAAGTCCAGAGCCAGCCAAAGTGACCAAAGGAAGACATCAGAACCTGCTCCAGGTCACACTAGGGAGATGGGGTTCTTTTCCTGTTTCTGATGTCCACTGAGTGGTCCTGTAATCGGAGCTGCTCAAGTGCTGGCCTATCCAAGCACAGACCCAGGGAGGGGAGTGTAGTTAAACCTCCTTTAATCTGTGATGCTTATGAATCAGCACTGTGGTCATCATCATGGACTCCAATCCTCACTGTGCTGCAGATGGAAAAGGGATGGAAAACAGAAGACAATTTATGGCAACCACAGACCACAGTTTGGCAATGTTTTGTTTGGGTTTTTAAAATAAATTAGATGTATCAGCTTATTTGTTGCCTTTTACCTCTTTCTCTTTAAAAAAATGGAGTTCATTGAAATATTAGTTGCATAAATGTCCTTTTTTAAAAATATATTTTTATATTGATTTCAGAGAGGAAGGGAGAGGGAGAAAGAGATAGAAACATCAACGATGAGAGAGAATCATTGAACAGCTGCCTCCTGCACGCCCCACACTGGGGATCAAGCCTGCAACCCAGGAATCGAACTGTGACCTCTTGGTTCATAGGTTGACGTTCAACCACTAAGCCACACCGGTGGGGCAGTATTCTGAGTATTTGATTATGTAATATGTATTTTATAGGGTCAGATAAAAAGAGACACTTTAATTAAAACCATATGGCCCAGAGCTAGGCATATAGAAATAGTCAATAAATGACAACTATTATTATCAGTTCTTGAATTCTTATAACCAAAGATTTTGTTATATTAAGTAAAAATACTTACTGGATTCATTCTCAGTCTCCTGAAAACAGCATTACATATTGTGGCAATATGATCTCAACTATATAATGAAAAAGAAAGAAAAAAGACTTGAAGGAACTATACCAAAGTTAATAGTGACTAACTCTGGGTGATAGAGTCACAGAAAATTTTTCCTGCTTCTCTTCACTTTGCATTACTTTTCAAACTTTCTATAATGAATATTTATAGAAAAAACGTTGACTTAATTTTTTAAAATGCGATTACACTGTTTAGTGCATAAAGGTTGTTTTCCATCTAATGTATCTTTCAAAGGCTTCGCCACTTTCAACCTGCGTGACCTTGGATACTTTACTTAGCCCTTTGAGTCCTGTCTTCTCTTCAGTAAAATAGGGGAAGGCAGCACCTCCTTCAAAGATCTGTGTGAAGATTAAATGAGAAAACAGGGAATCACCTCGTCCGGAGCCTGCTGGCACACAGGCTCTCACAGTCGGTAAACAATACTCTCCCCTCCCGACAGGATAAGCATGCTTAGGAGGACCTGTTTGGACCAGCACCGAAAATGGGGTGACCCGTTGACTCACCACCACTGTCACTGTATGCTTCCTGCATGGTTTCTTCCTTTTCTTCAACTAGGCCTGAGAACTGCCTGACCCAAATTTCAGAAGATTAATGCAGTCTTAAGGGCAATTAGATGAGTGTAAATAAATGGAATGATGTGGTAAAATGCAGGCCAATGTGCTTTGGATTTGGAAAGACCAGTGTTTAAACTCTGATAATTACTAACCGTATGATGTAAGACAAGCGACTTCAGTCTTTGGAGTTTTCATTTTCTCATATTTGGTAATTCTAACTAATATCCATCGAGCCCCATGTTACTTGCCAGCCATAGGGCTAAGCACTTTATTCACATCATCTCATCTCGTTAACACAGCCACCCCAAGACATGCAATTATTATTCCCATTTTACAGATGAGCAAGTGGTAAAGTAAGTTGCCTGAGGTCCCTCAGCTGCTATAGAGTCTGGATTTCATCAAATGGGCATGCACATACAAGCTGATGGGTTTATCACAGTAATTGAATGGAATAATAATTGAGGTGCCTGTGCAGAGTAGACACTCAATAAATGTCTAAGATTCGAGTAAGCCCCTCTAATCTTAGAAGATATGTAGGAACCCATATAAAGGAACTTCATGCATAGTATCCCCAAAGATTGTATGCTGAGAAATGTGTACCTACTGTGTCATACCATTGACTTCTCTTGTGTGCACTACTTGTCATAATTGTGCATTTCAATCTCTTCCGCACTCCCTTTCTTGACACTTAGTTGAGTATCTTAAGGAAAAGGCAACAATTTTAAAATGTCCTTCAAGCCCTGGTAGGGTAGTTCATTTGGTTAGAGTGTCATCCTGATACTTCAAGGTTTCAGGTTCTATCTCCAGTCAGAGCACAAACAAGAAGCAACCAATGAATGCATAAATAAGTGGAACAATAAATCTCTCTCTCTCTCTCTCTCTCTTTCTCTCTCTCTCTCTCTCTCTCTTCCTCTCTCTCTCTCCCTTCCTCTCTCTATAAAAGCAATCAATCAGGTCAATTAAAAATATCTTTTAGATGCCCTGGCCAGTTTGGCTTAGTAGATAGAGTGTTGGCCTGCAGACTCAAGGGTCCCAGGTTCGATTCTGGTGGGGGGCATGTGCCTTGGTTGCAGGCACATCCCCAGTGGGTGGTCTGCAAGAGGCAGCTGATCAATGTTTTTCTCTCATTGATGTTTCTAACTCTCTATCCCTCTCCCTTCCTCTCTGTAAAAAATCAATAATATATATATCAAGAGCATGTACCTTGGTTGCGGGCACATCCCCAGTAGGGCGTGTGCAGGAGGCAGCTGATCAATGTTTTTCTCTCATTGATGTTTCTAACTCTCTATCCCTCTCCCTTCCTCTCTGTAAAAAATCAATAATATATATATATTTTTAAAAAAATCTTTTAGATTTGCTACATGATTTTTTTCAGACACTGCGCTGATATTTGATTAGTCCCATTTGCAGATGAGGAAACTGAGACACAGAAAAGTTAAGAAACTTTCCCAAGTTCACATGTGTAGCAAATGGTAAAATCAGGACGCAAATCCAACTCTGTCTGGCTTTGAAACCTCTGCATTTAATCATCGCATCACTCTATTCTCCACTTTTTGTGTGTGGATGTTTGTCTATGTGTCTGGAGATTAGACCCTCACCTGGGATTAGACCCTTCTGGAGACCTAGCAGTAATTGTGCTTCTCCTGTTTTCCTTTGAGGCTGAGGAGACTGAATTCCCTAGTTGGGCTGAAAATGCCTATTAGCCTAGCCTTTTAGGGTGCGGATTAGCATCTGTCAAATCCGCGACACACCATTGTGGTGGTCACTAGTGCATTTGCCAAATATTTCATTTCCCTCAACTCTGGGCACGAATTAAGAATGAACTCCCAGGCTTCTTTACGGTTGGATGGGACTTTGTCACTAGTCATAGTCTGAATTTTGTGTGGAAGCGACATGTGACACTTCCTGGCTGGAGCTCAGAGTCTGTTTTTGAGAGTTTCCAGAGCTTCCTTTTTCCTTCGACATAATCACCAGCAACGTTCAAGATGGAAGCTGCTCTGCTCCATCAGCGTGGGCTTCTGAGTGACTAAAATAGGTAACGATTCTTATTGGCTTGTGATGAATATGTGACTTGAGTCAAAAACAAACCTCTGTTGTTTTAAGCCACTAAAGATGTTGGAGTTATTTGTTACTGCAGTATAACCTAGTCCAGTGATGGCGAGCCTATGACACGCGTGTCAGACGTGCCACGTGAACTCATTTTTCTTTGTTAAATGGCATTTAATATATAAAATAAATATCAAAAATATAAGTCTTTGTTTTACTATGGTTGCAAATATCAAAACATTTCTATCTGTGACACGGCACCAGAGTTAAGTTAGGGTTTTTCAAAATGCTGACACGCCGAGCTCAAAGGGTTCGCCATCACTGACCTAGTCTATCTTGACTGATACAACCCTGTAACAAACTGTGGATCATACAAAGCAGTGCTTGGATATACAAATTGTGTGCTAGCTGCCAACACACTCTGCCCATGACTATCATGAAGTGGGGGTGGGGAAAGTGGGGAGGGAGACTTTTAGTTCTGGAAGAACCTTTAGGTAGCTATGTCTTGTACTTTAAAGAAACACCCTCCAGGACCATGAGGGCTGAAATGACTGACAGTATTTGTCAAATTGATCATATGTTGGATTATCATTCTATGAACAATAGAATATGTTCTGGAACATTTTACTTGGTTTTAGAATTCACTTCAGCCAAAATTAACACAACTCTTCTAATTGCCTTTTTAAACCAGGCTAGTTCACTTTCTTGCCTTTTCTCCCTCCCTTGTCCAAGGTTTCTAGCTCTGGGGGTCTCAGCATTACAGGATACACACATTTTTAAAAATTAACAAAGTCCTTCTGCTTTAAAAAACAGTGTGGGAGCCCATTCACATTCAAATAGGAGTTTTCATTCTGTAGGCTCTTAAAATAAATGAATAAACCGGCCCAAACTTCTGCTTAATCTGAGGATCCTGTTCCTTTCATGGAGGGGGTGCAGCCCAGTGGGCGGAGATGACTCACCCAGTAACTGAGCAGCCACAGCCTCCGACGGGGACAACCCAGACTCCA
>NW_006282125.1:162884-170157 GCF_000327345.1 Myotis davidii | reverse complement strand
AGAGTGGGAGGGCCAGGAGAAGGAGGAGACAGGGGATGGGCTCCCAGGGCAGAAAAACAGCCTTGTGCCTGCAGGAAGGACTGCACGGTTGGATGTCTCTCCAGGTAATTCCAAATGTTCCTTCTTCTTCCTGCCGGTCATTTTCCCATAACTCGTTCCAGGAACCACTTGCCAGCAAGCTAATGTTCTTGCTTTCATAGACTGTGAGTTCCTGGAGTGCACACCCCGAGTCTTATTTATTCATCTTGTACCCATCCCACGCCCACAGGCCATGCCTGGCATGTTGACGGCCACTAGTAGATGTTTGCTGAGCAAGTGATACTTGAGGACCTTGGACCATCTTGAAAGCTACAACTAATAAACTGACCTCAACAGAGAATTCCACTTCTGCCTCCTGCCCTACTCCAAGGCATGGGTGGCTAACTTTTCAGCTCTCACACACATTTATTTGCAGCTGCTTTCATCACTGACTTGATTCCTCTGCTCTTCAAAAGGTTGCTGCTTGAGGACTCAGCCAATTATTACCGAGTTCTTATGTGCAGTGTGGGAGGAATGTCGAATCTGGTTTCACTGAAGGAGGAAAGGCTACTCCCTGATTCAGGAGGGCTGGTTTATTCATTTATTTTAAGAGCCTAAAGAAGAGCACCAACTCAGTGTTGACCTCTGCCACCCAGGAGCTGTAATTTTGGGAGAGTTGGCACCTACCAACAGATCACAGGGTTAGAAGACTGCAGGGCTGAGAGACCCCAGAAATACAGTTCGTTAAGAGTTAAACTACTAAAATCCATGCATAATGGATGCGACCAACAGATCACAGGGTTAGAAGACTGCAGGGCCTAGAGGCCCCAGAAATATAGTTCGTTGTTAAGAGTTAAACTACTAAAATCCATGCATAGTGGATGTAACACCACTGTGAATGGGACCACACTTTGAAGCCCACTGTCCCAGCTGCAGGCTGACTTTCATTAGGATTTTATAGCAGGACAGCCCCTGTCTTGGCAGTCTGTTCAACTCTGCCAACATATAGGGTGTTCCCCCAAAATGTATACACACACTTGGCATAATTATAAAGGCAGTGCTTAAAATACACTTCATTTTCAAAATGGAGCTATCAGCTATTAAAGCATGTGTACAGTTTTTGGGGACACCCTGTATATACTATGCCCACCATGGGCTCTGGTCAAGGGCACATACCCAGGTTTCGGGCTAGGTTCCCAGTGGGGGGCATGCACGAAGCAGCCAATCAGTCATTCTCTCTCATCATTGATGTTTCTGTTCCTCTCTCCCTTTCCCTTCCTCTCTGAAATAAATAAAAATTTATTTTTTAAAAAAAGAATGAATGTGCTGATTAGGTCAGAGTGAATGACCAGTACTCTACCAGTTATAGATATCAGGGTTAATTAATAAATTGCCATTGATTGTGTGTGTGAGAGAGAGAGAGAGAGAGAGAGAGAGAGAGAGAGAGAGAGAGAGAGATCTGATGTACACAGGCTTAGAGTTCCTGTGTAGGAACCTGGAGGGTGGGGAATGCTATTCTAACGATTCCAGGAGAATCAGGATTCAAAGCCTGGGAGGATGGTGATGAGTCCCTGAGGCCAGGGCCATTAGTGGACCTTCTCTGCATCCTTGTGTGTCATAGGCTGAGCCGTCCATTTCCAGGCGCAACAGAAGACATGCTTCAAAGACAACGACCATCCCTTTGCTTCCTGGCAAGGCTGTACTTTTATCCAAAGCTCCCAAACATTGTTGGCAATAGCAACCTCATGATTCTCTTACTGCACCCCCTACCATATGAAGAATGCCCCCTTCCACATCCCCCCGTACACCACTGTGAATGGGACCACACTTTGAAGACCACTGTCCCAGCTGCAGGCTGACTTTTATTAGAAATTTATAGCAGGACAGTCCCTATCTTGGCAGTCTGTTTAACTCTGCCATCTCCAATTTCTCCTGGCAAAAGATGCCATCAAGGCAGAAGGCAATTTTGGAGGTGGACGGGTAAACTGCAAAGGACTGATAGGTCTACAGAGGCCGTGTTTCTTCTCTGGGAAGAGAGCTGAGTGGGGCCTGGAAGGTCCTGAAGAACTCACAGTAGGAGAACTATCAGGAAGCAGCAAAGCCACCCAATGGTCTTTCTCTACGGAAAGATTTCCAATAGTTTTACAGCTGCAACCACTTTCTTTGCTTTGCTCACAAGCCTGACAAGGGCTGGGACTCCCTCTGTGGTGGTGGAAAAGAGGGATCTGACAGGGCCAGACACTCGCCTGAAGATCCTGGGTGAGGAGCTTAAAGCTCTCTGTGCTGGGATGATGCCTGAAGTGATCATAGACCAGGAAGTCACACTTGGGTTAGAAACTCAGAACCGGGGACTAGAAAGCATTGACAAGGGAGAGGAAGTGGGTTTGGTCCCAAGTCAGGGCTGCTGCTCAGGGAGACATCAGGCCTGGGGCTAAGATCAGAGCCTCTTGATGGAATGACAAGGGCCACCTAAATCATTGGTAAGAACACGTCACACGTAGGGAGAGGAGCACTGCAAAGGAGAATAGCTGAACCCAAGAGGAAGAAGCACCTTCCCCATGTGCTTTCCCACAATTAGTTGTGGCTACCGAGATCATATTTTAAAAGTAGAAACTGTCTGATTTCCCCCGTCATGACAACACAGTGATTTTTAACCCTACATCTCTTACCCATTCCTGGGAGACATCAGGCCTGGGGCTAAGATCAGAGCATCTTGATGGAATGACAAGGGCCACCTAATTCATCAGTAAGAACACGTCACACGTAGGGAGAGGAGCACCACAAAGGAGAATAGCTGAACCCAAGAGGAAGAAACACCTTCCCCATGTGCTTTCCCACAATTAGTCATGGCTACCAAGATCATATTTTAAAAGAAGAAACTGTGTCTGTCATCTATCGGTCATGACAACACAATGATTTTTAACCCTACATCTCTTACCCATCCCTTGTAAAGAAACAACTGAACACAATAAGCTTTATTCTTTGCTTGCAGGATTCTTCTTTTCATTTTGATCCTAGACCTTTCAGCCAAAAATATTTGCCCTGAAGCTAGAGAGTAAATATCTTAGCTGAAGATTGCACAAAAGCCTGCTGACAGCTCCAGCTCCTTTTTAAGACAATGCCCATTAGCTGAAGTGCTAATACACAGTCATGTGTGTGAATTTACTCAGACTTGTCATCAGAAAAATGCAATTTATGCTAGCAGAGGGCAGCAGAAGGTCACATGAAGGAAAACATGTGGCTTTAGCCAGTGTGGCCCAGTGGATAGAGCACTGGCCTGTGGACTGAAGAACCCCAGGTTCGATTCCTGGTCAAGGGCACATGCCTGGGTTGCAGGCTTGATCCCCGGTGGGTGTGGGGGTGAGGGGGCTGCAGGAGGCAGCTGATCAATGATTCTCTCTCATCATTGATGTTTTTATCTTTCTGTGACTCTCCCTTTCTCTCTAAAACAAATAAAAATATGTTAAAAAATTAAAAAAAGGAAAACATGTGAATGCAAAACAAAACAAAAACCAGTAATGATTTAATTTTGTGAGTCATCCTAATGCTATTTTTCAGCATCTGACAAAGACACAGAGAGTCACATTTAGATTAGCATGGAGAGGGGGCGCATCATGCCCTGTTTCCCAGAAAGTTACTAGTGGTTGTGTGGCATCCTAACTGCTCATCCTCCTTCCGGCACTTACCTGCAGGAGGATAATGACAATCTGCTCATTCATCTGACCTTCTGTTCAGGGGCAATGACCACACCTGTTGAAGTTGGCCAGGCAGCTGTAGATATAATAGCAACCATAAGAAACACAGCTTCAGTTTTCTCACTTTTAAAATCTCAACCTACTTCACTAGAAGGATGTTGGAATACTAGAAAAGAAAAAAAGGAAAAAAGAAGGCCTAGTTACATGTTCCACAGGAAGGCATGGTGCATAGCCTCCCAATTGCTATATAGAATATGCTTAGAAACTAAAATAACTCCAGGACCGGAAAAGATTTTATTCAGAAATTTCATTTTAAGCATCATCAAAATGCTCCTTGGTTACTAAGTAGAAAATATTCTTAATCAAAAAGAAATTAAACTATAAGCATTCTTAGAACATGGCCTGAAAGGTGGTGTTAAAATGGGGCTCTTTAAAAAAATTTATTTTTAATTTTATATGCAATAAACATTAATATTTCAAGAAAAAAGAATATTAAGTATAATAATATCACCAAAACTGTACTAACAAAGTATGATATCACAAAAGTTGTAGGAAATATTAAAAATCAGCACTTGTCGTTTGTTGATTTGTTGATGATAGCCATTCTGACAGGTGTGAGATGGTACCGCATTGTCGTTTTGATTTGCATCTCTCAGATGATTAGTGACTTTGAGCATGTTTTCATATGTCTCTTGGCCTTCTTTATGTCCTCTTTTGAAAAGTGTCTATTTAGGACCTTTGCCCACTTTTTTTATTGGATGTTTATCTTCCTTTTGTTAAGTTTTATGAGTTCTCTGTAAATTTTGGAGATTAAACCCTTATCAGAGATAACATAGGCAAATATGTTCTCCCATGCAGTGGGCTTTCTTGTTGTTTTGTTGATGCTTTATTTTGCTGTGCAGAAGCTTTTTATTTTGATGTAGTCCCATTTGTTTATTTTCCTTTTAGTTTCCATTGCCCTAGGAGCTGTATCGGTAAAGATATTGCTACAATATATGTCTGAGATTTTGCTGACTATCGATTCTACTAAGATTTTTCTGGTGTCCCAACTTATGTTTGAGTTCTTTATCCATTTTGAGTTTATTTTTGTGTATGGTGTAAAAAATGGGTCTATTTTTAAGTCATATCAGCTAGCATCTAATTCCTCAGGTGCTTTGTCTTTTGCCTTTGTCTTTCCCTTTCTTTTGGAAACCTTCAGCTTCTCTCTCTCTCTCTCTCTCTCTCTCTCTCTTTTTTCCTCTCTCTCTCATCACATTCTAAAAATAATCTTGTATTGGTTTGTAATCTCTCTCTCTCTCTCTTTCTCTCTCTCTCTCTCTCTCTCTCTCTCTGTGTGTGTACACTCAGTTCTCAGGGAGAATGCAGAAGCTGTGCCTGGATTGCCAGCTCAAGCTGTGATTTCCTTTGTTCCTGCTGCTGGAGCCTCCTTGGCTGATTAAGTCCTAGGCTTCTCCCAGGTTTTGTTGGCCCATGAATGGAGCCTCTTCAGTGCTCACTGGAGTGCAATCTCATTGATACTTCCTCCTCCGCCTGCCTCCCTTCCTCTCCCAGCCCAGCGGAGCTGATGGATTAATCCTGCTCTGTACTCATGTCTCACAGGCAAAATGTTACTGGGGTAGAAAGTAAGGGCTAGGGGTGGAAGGGACCACGGAGGCCTTCCTTCTAGGCACCAAACTCCTCAGTCTGCTTAATTGGGGTTAATTGAGGCCCAGGAAAGAGCAGTCGGGAGCCGCGGGCGAGGGTGAGCCTTGACTCTCGGGCCTCCTGCTCTTCCCACCACAGGTGCTCTCACTGGGACAATACACTGCATCTAAAACAGAACATGAACAGCCACAAACAATCACAATGTATCTAGACATATCTGTCACATTTTACAGCCAAGTGAAGGCCTGGTAACCAAAATCACAGACTTTTGGTCATATGATAACGTTGTACACCTGAAATTTACATGACATTATTAACCACTATTGCCTAATACATTTAATGTAAAAATAAAATAAAATCATAGATCTTTGTTGGGACAAACCAAGAGGTCTATAGCACTTTCTATGAGTCAGAGAGCTACCTTGTTTGCTAGTGGTTGATTGGTTTTTGATTTTTATTTTCCTGCCATATCCCCCATTCTCACATACATGCCCTAAACCCCTGAGTCTGTAATTATCTACCCAGAGAGTCATTCTCCGAGACTCTGGCTTCTGTCAATTTTTCTGCTTAAAGACAACAGTTACAGCATTTATGGCTTTCTAACATCATATCATATATTTGTTTGAATGTCTCTTCTCACTAAGCATTGAAAGGACAACGAATTTGTTCTTTTCACTGATGTATCCCTCTCCACACTTATAATGCTACCTGCTTCATGGAAAGCATTAATTGTGTGTGTGTGTGTGTGTGTGTGTGTGTGTGTGTGTGTTTAGAATAAGTGAATGTGTGAATGAAAACTACCTTCCAAAGCACAAGCACTGGAAATGAACCCTTGGTTAGATGGGGAGGGACCAGACTTGTACCTTCTTTCTTCTTGACTCTCAGTCTCTCCCTAACCCCACCTTCACCCCTCACCCCCAGAACTCCAATCACTGTCTCCTGGCTTCCTTTCCTTCTCAAAATAATCTGGTTCTTCACCTTTACAACAGAGTATAAATAGTTGACAGCCATTTAAAAGTAATGCCTTCCAGGGAAAAATTGTAGAAAAACTCTAAACTTAAGCCAAAAGGACGAGTCCCTCATGTAGAATTATAGGTACTGGCCAAAAGATGGGAGAGGGGGTAAGAGCGGTGGGCCTTCAGGGAGCCTACTGTAACCCAGCAGGCTCACAGCTTTTGAATGCTCCAGGCCACTGAAATGGAATTCCTGGGAACCTTTGCCATTGACCATGGAATTGCATCCAGAAAGTTGCCAAGTCTCATCAGCAATTAGGCAGTGTTGGAAAGGATTTGAGAAAAATAGGTCACTCATATAGTGATGCTCTCAGTGTAAATTAGCAAAACCTTTCAAAATGCAATTTGGCAATACATAACGAGACCTAAATATATTTAAAGCAATTGATACAACCATTTGATCTTACTCCTGTGAATTTATTCTAAGAATATAATCAAGAATAAGAGAAAAACTTTATGTTCAAAAAGTACATTGTCATACTATTTCTAGTAGTTAAATTTTGGGGGAAAAACCTAAAGGACAAACAACAATGAGAAAAAAATGCAAATTAGATTACATAACAGTAACAGATTGGAGTCACAGTGCATCTGATCTATTTACTAGCTGTGATAACTTGGGTAAGTTATTTAACATCTCGAAGCTTCACTTTCCTTGTCTGTAAAATTCCTTCTCTATAATAACAGGGCCTAATTCACAAGGCTGAAAGGATTAAATGAGATCACTGCAGATAAAGTACTTAGCATAACACCAAGCACACAATTATCTCCTCCTTCTCCTCATCTTCTTCCTCCTTCTCCTTCTTTTTCTTTTTAAAAAAATCTTTGTTGTTGAGATTATTACAGATGTCCCTCTTTCTCCTCCCATTCCTCCTCCTTCTTTTTCTCCTCCTCCTTCTTCCTTCC
>NW_006282125.1:158170-160317 GCF_000327345.1 Myotis davidii | reverse complement strand
GTTCCTGGCCTCCACTGCATGTTTTTCTCTCCCTTGAGCTGTGGCCAGGGTGGGGTGCTGCCTGCAGGCTGCGCTTTCCTGCTCATGGATCACTGGATCACTGCAGAGACTGGGGGCAGGCCCTGCTGGGTGCTGCCTGTGTGGAACTTGCCTGCTCTGGGATCGCCATGGCGATCCCAGGAGCAGGCCCACCTGGGGGCCGCCTGCCCTCCGCACTTGCCTGCTCTGGGATTGCCATAGGGTCCCAGCTGGCAGCAGGGCTTAGGCAGCACATGAGGGTCCCAGCTGGGGGTGGGGCTTAGGCTCACGGGGCTTAGGCGTCACACCGGGGTCCTGGCTGGGGGTGGGGCTTAGGTGACACGATAGCGCTGCCTAAGCCTGGCTGCCCAGGGCCGCACACTGGGCCTGGATGGCGTCTGGCACTGGCCAGCCCTGCCTGCAGTATGCAAATTAGCCACCATCTTTGAAAGATGGTGGCTAATTTGCATATGGTGCTGATTAGCCAATGGGAAGCATAGTGAAGGTATGGTCAATTACCCTTTTTGTCTTTTATTAGATAGGATTATTTCAGCAGGTATCATCATGTCTTTGTGGAATGAGCAGAGATTAAAAATGGCGGCAGAGTAAGTGGACGCTGCATGGACACTTTCCCAGGACCAAACTGGAATTACAACTAAAATACAGAAACACTTCCTGAATAGTCAACTGAAGACTCGCTGGAGAGAACCCTGATAATTGTTGGATCACACACCCAATATCCCAACAGTCTAGTTAAATGAATATTATAGGAACCTTACTAAAGTCCAAAGTCCCATGACAAGCATACATCTTATCAGTATGGGCTTGGGATTTGATTCCAAACAGGCAGGGCTAGAAGGCATCTTTGTCCAGAGGTTGCCTCACATATTTACCCTTAATTAATAATAAAAAATAATAACAACTTGGCTTTGAAGAACAGGGCAGATGATTGTTCTTTGGCTGTTTTGCTGGGTACATTCTATGAAGGGAAGGGAATTATGGGTGAGATGGGAAAAGTAAGATGTGAAGGGGGTCCACTTAATGAGATAGCTCCTTTAACTTTTTCAGCTGTTTCTGAACTTGTTTTGAAACATGGAGCCCCTAAAAAAAACCTTCTATCTCTTCCCTCTCTCCCCTCCTCTTAATCCCCAACTCAGTCCTCAAATCTGACCTTTTTGCTGGCTTGTGCAGATCTGAAGTTCTCAAAGAGCAGGGATGCCTAACTGGGGAAGCTCTGAGAGCCATCATTAGTGACCATCTGGTCCTGGACCTCAAATAATAGTGATCCTGCATGCATTGGCTCAATCTGCACAGCTTTTCCCCATCCCACTCCCCCCTTTATTTACCTACCACAGATTGGGCTCCAAATCTAGGACCTTCCTCTTTGTAACTGTTCATGGGCTGTAAATTTGATTTTCTTGGCTGCTTGTCTATTTGCTTTATTGTTGGTGTGTGTGTGTGTGTGTCTGTGTGTGTGTGTGTATTGGTGAATATGTTTACAGGGAAGTTCCTGGGGCTGCCCCCTGGTGCTTGTGAATGTATACCCAGGGACAAGTGAGGGTACCAATTCTTGGCTATAGCTTATGTATATTGAGCTTTAAGTATCTGTTCACATTTGTATATTTGAGTATTTGGACATATTTGTATCAACTTTTATGTTAGCCAAGAAGAACAGCCTGCCAAGGGAAGCAAATGTTTCCTACTTAAGGATTTCTATGATGATATAACTCCCCAAGTGAATGAAAGAGGAGGCAATGCTATACACGGAATATAAATTCACACCATACCCTTTCTGGATTATTTAAGAAGACAGGCAAGGTGTCACGGGCCTTAACTATTTGTGTACACCTTTCTCCACATAAAAGTATTAAAAAGTATCCTTTATAACTCCATTAGTATATAGTATATTCATTTTTTTCTTCTAATTTTATGACACACGAAAACATGTTGAGAGTCCTTAACAGGATGGTGGGTCCCTGGTCCTGTGCCTGATGTACCCTGTGGGTGTCCACATGGCGCTGGGACACGGCTGAAGGGGAGGCTGTGGTGAAGGGGCCCAGGGCCTGTCCCAGCAAAGCTCCACGGCTACAGCATTCCATTTCCAAGTATCACGAGCTGAAGAATTTCTC
>NW_006282125.1:145592-158124 GCF_000327345.1 Myotis davidii | reverse complement strand
GGAATAAGACATTGTAGTGTAAGAAGCATGGTTCATATAGTCATTCGGACTCAGAAGTGAATTCCAACTCTGCGCTTCGTATGCTTTTGCCACTAACGAGGTCCACAATCCAGTGTCTTCAATTTCCACGTCAAAAAAAAAGATCTCAAAATCACAAAAATTTTTCCCCCCTCAGAATTCTTTTGGTAAAACACTTGGTGTGACCTGATGAGGCTAGTTATACTGTTCATTTATCTCAGTTAATGTGATCAATAAAGTTAGGACTTCTCCATGCACTGTTTCTTTTTTTCCCTAATATAATATGATATTATATTAGGGTTTAAAAAAGAGGCAATAAGCCCAGACTAGAATACACCCCCACCAACTCTAGCAGTGCAGGGCCCCATGTGTCCTTGAGATGACCCTGCAGAGTGAGTGAAGGCAAGCATGCCGGAACTCTGAACCGTCATCCTGCAGCTAAGCCAAAGCAATATTCGATGTGGGCTGTCCTGAGTTTCCCATCCAGGTCCCAGCAGAGCTGATGAGAACTGGCTAAGCAGCTTTTCCCAATAAGCAAACTTGGGCCATCGCAGAGTCAAATAAATCTCCCCGCTCGGCTATCGAGGGGAGAGGATGGAATCCTGCTGCTGACAAAGGGGCTCATTGGGACAGCCAGGCAAAAGTCAAGCAAAAGAGCCAGCCAAGTGTCCTTTGTTTGGGGTAACAAAATGCTTGCATTACATGGGATAGCATATATAGACACGTGTGTGTGTGTGTGTGTGTGTGTGTGTGTGTGTGTCTAATTGAAGACCCCTCAGTGCCAATGCCTACCCTGCCATTTACAATGCTTGAATAGACGGAGGTATTAGTATTCACATTGGACCTAAACAGGCCCAGGAGAGAGAGAGAGAGAAACAAGAGATCCTAGCTCTAAGGAGAGAGCCCAGGACCTGAAAGATCTCCCCCTGGAATTTCCCTCCACAGAGATGATGTGCTTCATCTCTTTCTTCCTGATAATAGGAAGCTGAAACTCAGCCAAAAGTAGAGCCTCTCCAGGTCTCTGAGTTTTGGAATCCCGACCAGCATGTGACACGGGAAGGGGCTGATGGGTTTAAATGTGGTGAAAACAACTGCCACACTGTCATCTGCGAGGCCCGAGAAGGGCTGGTCCCCTTCAGGGAGCTGGCAGAGGGCATCGGTGAGGCTGGCATACATGCACACGCACTAGCGGTCCTTGCAGGCAGTGGCTGTAAGCCAGGAGGTTCTGCAGACCTCATCCAGTGGAAAGAGGAACAAGTGGGAGTGAGCATTTAGCCATAAAAGCTCTCAAAGCAACCCCCAACTCCCATCTCAGTTCTCTGCCCTTATTCAAAAATGGCTGAGGATGGACCAATGGCTTCTTCCTGTTAGGGTGGCATCATTCCTTGTTTGGACTTTGCCTTAGTGAAATGACGGGACCCACCCCTCACCAGAACAGGGGAAGTAATGGTTTTCAGATGGGAACAAAACCAATCTAATACACTCCAGGGCTTTGCAAAGGCACACTGTGTACCTCATCCTTTGTTCCTGGCAGTGTCTCAGTTGAGGGTGGGAAGGAGTTGGGAGAGGAAGTTCATATAAAAGGGGATGGCACCGAATATGGATGCTTGGTTATTCAATAGGTATTCTTATCTCTTAGACCCACACTCAAGGGGCCAAAGAGCCGCATGTGGCTCGCGAGCCGCAATTTGCCGAGCCGCAGTTTGCCAACCACTGTAAAAAGGTGCAAAGAATAGCCCATCATTTCCAACATCTTGAAGCCCAAAGACACTTGGAGACCATCAGAGGTGATGGCTAATGATGCACTAAAGAGTATTCACACTCGGAGAATTGCAGATTTGAAAAGAGTCCTGGACATCATCAAATATTACTCCTTTAACTAAGGGATATGAACACTGATGCCCAGAGAGGCTAAGGGACATTCTCTAGTGACTGAAGTAATGCAGAAACCACATAGATCATCTGAATGGCCATAGAGCCATCTTGGCATAGCCCAGACTTTGGTACCACTAGCTACATCTACTTCTTCATAAAAGGGAAGAGAATCCATTCATACAAACTTCTCTTTTCTCACAGGTAAAATGAGGAAGCTGAATAATGCCAAGTGTTGGCAGAGATGTGGGCACAGGGGATCTGCTGGTGGAAAATGGATATTGTAGCCATTCTAGAGAACAGTCTGGCTCTACTTTGTCAAATTAATATTCACAAACCTATGAGCCAGCAATTTTACTCCTGGATACACTATCCCAGTGACATGCTTACAATAGTCCACAGGGGATATAGACAAGGATGCTTCTTCCAATACTGTCTGTGGTTTTAGGGAGTGGGTAGATGAAATATGATGAGGCTCACCCTGGAGTGCTAGGAGCAATAAGCAACAACAGATAAAATGAGTGTGTGGCAAATGCATGGTCTTAAATTGGTACTCCAGGACGGGGGGCGGGGAGTATGAAATAGAATGTGTTAAATAGCAAATTTCATTGAATTTAAATACCATTTACTATACTATCCACCATTGCTTTGTTTTGACCCAGAAAGTAAAAATTCTGCCAATGAAACTATGACATACAATTGATTGCAAAATGCATCCTCATGTCAGAGATTAAAATGTGGAATCCAATTATGCAAATAAAAATAAACACATAGGGTAATATTTATCGCAAGAATATATTCAAATACATATTAAACATGTTGCTTATGGGGTGTAGTGGGGAAATGGGGGTGGCTCCTCAGGCAATAAACTAACTCTCTGGCCCTGCCCCCCGCCCCCGCCCAGTTCAAGCAAAGCCTCTGAATGAATCAAGATTTTAATGTTTGCTTTAGTTCAAGATTACATTTGAATAAGTAGCATTTCAGTGTTTCACATTTTTACTCTGCTCAGAATAGGATAGTGTAGAAGGAACTTGAAATATAAGATAGCCTGCTTTTTCCAATTTTATTTGGACCAAACTTTACAGTGGGATGCAGACATGTACGGACTCATTCCCTTTCTATTTTACAGGAATAGAGCAGACACCAGCCCCAAACCTAAAATCCTGTTTGTCAGGAGTCTGCTACTGATGTATTGAATGGTGCTTAAGATTTGGGAGTTTCCTTTGCCAGTACAGCAACTAAAATAAGCTCCACATGGAATACTCTGAAAATAGTGCTGTGTGTAAGTTAACCACCCATCTCACAAAATGGAAGTGTCCAAAGGAAATAACAGTTCCCAATACTAGGAAGGTGTCTGTGTGTAGACAGGTATCTGAGTGGGGAGGGGGCTTTAAAGGGCAGGTGAATCTATTGCTAAATTTTGTTTTCCTTCATCCCACCTGGAAAATCATTGATGTTCATGGGAATGTCTTTGATTGCCAGGAAGAGTAGGTAATACTGCCATCGACTCCCTAGAATTTCTTTGCTCAGTAGCTGGGACCATGTGAAGAGGTTCCCTTCAGGATGTTTGAGCACGAACAGTTTACACAGTTCAAGAGAAAACTGAGCCCCTCTTACTTAGCCCCCTCATTTCTATGAGCTCTAACCATCCTTGGTCTCACCTAGATTATAAGAGAACTTAAAAATCCAAGAAGAGCTTGAAAGAGAATTTTTAAAGGCCATTATTTTGTCCTTAGGTTCTGAAAAGGAGCAAGGGGATGGGAAGAGGACCCGCCATTGAGAGTAAATTGGAAGAGAAATGCTAGTCATGACTGTTTGCTTCTCCAAGGCTATAGCTTATGCCTTTTTATTTATATTGAGCTATAATTCACATATTGTAAAATTCACCATTTTCAAGTGTACAATTCAGTGGGTTTTAGTACATTCACATTTAGCATTCACCATCACCACCATCTAATTCCAGAGCATTTCACTCTGCCCCTAAAGAAAACCTGCAGCAATTGGCAGTCTTGTTGGCTTGTTTGTATGTAGGCCTGCCTCCAGTATACCACATTACTCATTCATTCATTCATTCATTCATTCAACAGACACTGATTAAGCACAGACCAAGCTCCAGGCATGGGACAATTTAGCCCTGCCCTTTACAGCAGAGGGAGGTACCCAGCCACAAAATGCTGAACATTACCTTAGGGAGCACAGTGTCTTTTAGGGTCACAGTAAAGTGTACAGGTGTGGGCCTGTGGCAGCGAGGGGGGTCATTTGTCAGTGGCTGGTGAGGGCTGTGAGGGAGGACTTGTGATTGACAGCAAGTATACAGAGGGGTTACACGTCTGCAAAAAGCTTTGCTGAGGTTTCTTTTTAATGGTCTACGTCCCTGAAGGAGCGAACCAAACCTGCACATTCCCAGACACCTAGGCCTCTGGCCGCTCATCTGCATTTCCTGCTCAGTCCCTGTCTGGCTGCAAAACTTCTCTCCATTTTTGATAATTTTCATTTTCTTTCACTTAGTTCTCTTTTGCATGCCTTTTCCCAATTATTTCCCCATATAAATCCCTTTTACTTTTATCGTTTTTCTTTCACTTTCCTTCCTTTTTTACAAGTCTTTCCCCTCACATCCTCAGTGGGTTAGAGGTAAGAATGTCTCTTCTCCACACACACTCACATTCAGAGGAAGTGTGAGCGTGGTGGTCTCCCCTTTCCTGTCATGCCATCCTGTATAATAAAGAGGTAATATGCAAGTTGACCACCATGCCCTTGCACAAGATGGCCGCCACAGATGGCCGGCAAGGGAGGGTTGTTGTGGATGATCACAACAGCAGGGGAGGGCAGTTGGGGGGAACCAGGCCTGAAGGGGAGGGCAGTTAGGTGCAAGGGGCTGGCTGGGGAGGGCAATTGGGGGGGACCATGCCTACAGGAGAGGGCAGTTAGGGGTGACCAGGCTGGCAGGGGAGGGCAGTTGGGAGGGACCAAGCCTGCAGGGAGGACAGTTAGGGGCTACCAGGCTGGCAGGGGAAGGCAGTTAGGGGTGACCTGTGGGATTGGGCCTAAACCGGCAGTCGGACATGCCCCGAGGGGTCTCATATTGGACCCGGTGCAGGCTAGGCTGAGGGACAATCCCCCCCCCAGCGCACAAATTCGTGCACTGGGCCTCTAGTCATTTATAATTACACCAATGTAAAACAATATTACAATAAGCTCTTACTGTGAACCAGGACTGTACTAAACTCGTATTTACTCCTTTGTCTTATCTACTCCTCACAACAATCCAATAAGGTCTGTGCTGCTAGGATCTCTATCTAGTTTACGAATTGGAAGCCCAGCCTTCGAGTTTGTTATGATATTTGTTTGGCATCATAAGTGAGGAAATGGTAGAAAATCACCCAAAGCCTGCTCTGTTTGAGGAGCCGAAGGTGTGATTTTGTAATTCCCCTGCTTACTTTCTGGGTTTCTATGTGTCCTGCGACCCACCTCCCACCGGAGGCAGCTCCCTCTGGCTTCCTGAAGGGATCCTGCAGTGCAGTTGGCCTCTTTTCAGCATTAGAGCCGGAGGATGCCTGGCAGGGGCTCAGCACCAGCTCCATGGGGCATTGTAACTGCTGGTACCAGGGCAATAAAATCTTAACGGTCTCCAGAAAAGACGCTGTAAATTCTTCTGAGTCCCACTTTGGGTGTAAAGGTTCACGCCTCCCCCCTCCTCTTTCTTCTCCACCCCCACTCCCGGGAACTCCCCCGGGTTCCATGAAAGGGGCCATGCATTAAAACAAGGCGCAGAAACCCCAGCAGCCTCCAGCTGCAGCCAGGGTTGTGTTTTGTATAAGAAACCTCCTTTAAAAAAAACACCTGGAAACTTAGGAATCAACTTTGTTTTGTATCATAGACACGTAGCTTATGCTTTGGGAAGCAACATAGAGAGGAAAAAAGAAGCGGCAGAGGGAAAGGCCCACAGAGGACAACAGGAGACAAATGAAGAATAACCCAAACGTGTAAGAATGATCAGAAGAACATTTTGTGAAAATGACACCCAAGGGGCTCTGGGATTTTTCCTCCCTGGATTATTTTAATATTTGTACCTGGACCCTGACACAGCAGCTGTGGTCTTTCTGAAAAATTCGTTGGGCTGTTTGGGACTGAGCTGGGAAATAGGTAACAGCAGAGGCCTGAGGGGGAATGAAAGCTCATTTCTTCCTCAGGGAGCAAGAGAACAGATCTCTTGGGCAGCTGGGGGCTGAGGCATGTAGAGCAACAAAGGGTCCCTTTCAGAGTCTCCGTTCTGCCCCGGCCTAACACCTGACTGGCTCCCATCTAGAGAAAGTGTGGACATGGGACAGCGACCTAGGGAAGTGACCACTGGGACAGGCAGCGTGGTGCAGCCTATACCCAGCATCACACCAGCAAAGTTGCTTTGACTCATGTCCCCCCAAGGAGCAGCAGTCCAAGGGCTGAGGCTCTGAGTTCAGACCCCAATTCTATATGCTTGATGTCAAGGACCGTGAAAGCCAGGGGCCTGGGCTTGCAAAGCATAGCAAAGGGGTTTTATGTGAATCGTGTGATAAAACCCAAAATGTATTTGTCCAAATCCTGCTTTCCTTGCAGCCTCTAAACCCCTGTGCATTTCACAGGAAATTAAATCTGTGCTTGTCAGATTCCTTTACCCTGACTTCATTGAAGGGAAGCTAGGTTCGAGTTGGCTAATGTACTGCTAGGATTTGTTCCTGTAATGAACTTCTGATGCTTTTGTGATCAAGACTGAAGTACAGGGCAGGGCCAGCAGCAGCGAGGCCTAACCTTCCCCGGCCAGGTGAAGAGTGTGTGTGCGTGTGTGCACACGCGCGTGCATGCACACACAGGGGCACAGGTACGCACACACACAGGGATGCATGTGCCGGTAAAGGAGAGGTATTGGGGGTGGACAATTTGCATTACAACTGTGTGCTGAACCCCTCGTCTCAAATCTGAGCCAAATGTTTAAAGACACTTTGGGAGTTGACTTGTTCTTCTAATTTCAGATGTCATTTTGGGAGGAATGTGCCTTTCTTTAAAAATTTCAGGCTTCAGGCTTCTTTCCCAAGTCAGACAAGACTTCCTCTCCAAAAAGTCTGAGGCCTTAATGGAGATTAAATGTGTGTTTTCTGCTGTACGTAGCCAGCAGCAAAGAGAAGTTTTTCTATTTTCTCCTGCCTTTTCTCGAGGAGAATAAATGCATCTTAGGCATTTCTGTCTCTCAAAGTCTATAGCAGAGTGCCTGGCATCCAGTAGGTGCTCAACTATTGTGTGTGGAAGGGAAGTTGAAATCTTTAAGGAGCAGTTTAGCCACCCCTTGTGCCTCCTCTCAAGGTCTTCTCTCCAAAGCCCCCAGGCTTCTCTGTTTTCTTTTTCCTGAGACTTTTGTAAAATTACCTTTATGCAGATGGCTTCCAAAGTCCTTTGTTCTAGCCCCTCCAGCCTGCCTGCCTCCCTCCATCTCGACCTTCTGGCTCTTTGGGGACCTTTTAGTGGGAGGGTGAAGATTCCCTACTGATATTTCAAACAGTATGGCTAGAACTGCTCTTCTGTGACCCTTTCCTGCCACGGTTCACGGTTTCCCTCTTTGCACACGTCTAGAGCAGGAGCCTCAGGCTTCTCTGCTGCTCTTGTCTGGTGACGGAGTGGGGCAGTGCCGTCTGCTCAAGTCCCAGAGGGAAATGGGGCTGGGGGCACCCCTGGGCATTGGGACCTGGGGAGGGGCTGGGCATGGAGGAGAGAAGGCATCTGAGGTGGTAAGGTTTGAGATGCTGTCTGGGGGGGATGTGTGGGGGGTGCTTTGCAAACAATGCTGCTGTACACGGCGTTTTGGTTACTGGTGAGCGTCCCATGGTTTGGTTGGACACTCCAGGCCCCTAAATGCCTTTCCTCCCAATCCCACACTCACAACAGCGTGAGACATATTTGTCTCGGTTCCTGTATAGAGAGCTGAGTCCAACCTCTTTCTTGACCACAAACTGCTTGACCCTAAGAAGCTTCTTGCTTGCCAAGCCTCCAGCCTCCGGCCCCTAACTTCCCCCAGCGGTTCTCTAAGCACTTCAGCCCAGTTCAGAATCACCAGGAGGCTTGTCAAAACATAGGGTGCTGAGTCCCACCCCCAGAGTTTCTGTGCTGTAGTTCTGGGGTGAGGCCTGAGATTTTGCGTTTCTTACAAGCTCTCAGGTGATCTGATGCTGGGCATGGGGGTGGAGGGGCGGGAGTGGAGGCGGGAGTGCAAATCAGACCAACAGGTCCATTGGCTCATTCTTTAGAAACCACTCACCCATGGTCTCTCTCCAAGTGCGTAAGGGCTGCCATTGATTGAACTTGATTTCTGCTTAGCTTTTTAGGTGCTTTATCTCATTCAACCCTCACAACAGCCCTGTGAAGTCGCTCCTGTTAAAATTCCCAATTTTGAAGAGGAAGAAACTGAGGCACAGAGAGGGTACCAGCTCACCCGCTGGAAGTGGGAGGCTGTTTCAGAGCTGGGCAGTGCTGACTCCGCCGCGTGTGCATTTAATCACCCTGCCGTGCTGCCCTAAGGGCCCAAGAATTTCCCCCCCACGTGGATGTCTTCTACCTTAGAAGCAAGGGGCTTTGCAAACAAGGTGCCCTTTCATTCTAAAACCCCCGCCTCAATTTCTCGTTGCTGCTGGCTAAGTGCAGCAGGAGAAAACACACATTTAATCTCCATTAAGGCCTTCAGACTTTTTGGAGAGGAAGTCTAGTCTGACTTGGGAAAGAAGCCTGAAGTACTGACATTTTTAAAGAAAGGCAGTTTTATTGCCTCCAATAGCATATGGCAATGCAAATGCGTGACTAACAGAGCATTTCCAAGAATTCCTCTTGGCCTTTTAAAATAAATAAATGTGGCTCATTTGCATAAAACAACTGTATTCAAGAGCAGGGCCTGGTTACTTGAGCTCTGGTTAAAAATACATTTCGATGTTGGGGCTGATTTTTTAGAGGCTTGATATGGATTAATAACCCAGGTTTTCAAACATGCAGCCTTTCAGACCATCCCATCAAAAGGTTGCTTTCCATTTGCTTCTAGATTCAGGTCTTGGTGTTTCAAGAGAGCTCTTTGGCAAACCCCACAAACATGTAACTGTTATGTGAAGGCAAAATATGACGCACACTGGGCAGGACTAGGATTCGACTGTAAATAAAAATAGCTCAAACATCTTGGTGCTTCGCCTCAGCAAGGGTTCTGACACTTACTGGGGGCTTGTGGCAGTTACAGACTTTTCCAGAGACCCTACTATATGGTGTGTCAGGAGGGAGCTTGGGAATCTGCAACATAGCTAATCTCGAATTGTATTTTGTTCTTTTCTTTTTTTTAACCCATTTCCACCACCCCCCGCCCCCCTCGCCTTTGCAATTCACCCTTGGAGAAGCACTGCCAGGTTGTGGGAGGCAATGCGGACCTGGGAGGTTCTCAGACACTCCTGTGGTTCCAACCTGCTCATTAGACTAGCTGGCAGCTCTCTTAAACACACCAACTCGCGGGCTCCACGCAAGACCAAGGAAGGCAGAAATTTCAGGACTGGATATTGACATGAACAAACAAACAAACAAAACAAAACACTCCCTGGGTGATTCTAATGTGAGGGTGAGGGGTGCGGGGTTGGGGGACAGTATTGTAAACCACAGAGATACTCTGATTTGGAGCAACACTATTAAGGGTGCATTTGGCTGAGGGTAAAACGGAAAAGTGGGGGATAGGATGTGCTCCGTGGGCGGAGGGGTGTGTCTTTTCCAGATTAGAATAAACTCCTGCAATGAAAGACCCTAACTTAGGAAACAGGTGCTGCCCAGGTAGAAAGCCTCAGCGGGTCCTTCCTGTGCCTCCATGCATTCTACCCGCACCCTGTGGTGCAGGGCCCCTGCCCAGGGCCGCCTCCGGGCCGGCCTCAGGTGCCTTGGGCAGGGCCTGCTGCCCTTTGGCCAGGCCCTGCCCGCACTTGGCCCTCAGGCCTGGGCTGCTCTCAGGCTGCTCAAGTCTGGCAGCCACACAAACCCCTGCAGCCGCTGGTTTCTGAATATATCCCTTCAGCTTCAGCCCAGGGGCTCTGGCTTTTCTGTTTGTTTTCTTTTTTCTTTCTTATTTAAGAAGCTCAAGAGAACTTAAAAGCAGACCCTTGAAGGCTAAGCATTTCTAATCACATAAGGTGTCTCCGCAGGGCCCAGGCTGAAGAGGGCTTGTGTGGGGGCTTTCATCTTTCTGTGTATCCCCCTCCTTCTTCAAACAATCTTTCCGGGCTCTTATCCACCCAGCTTCTTTGCGGGATGCCCACCCCCATCAAGTCCATGTTGGGGGCCCAGAGGGAGAGGGAGCAGAGGGGGTTGGCCCAGGGCCCGAGGGGGAAGGGAGGAAGCAGTGGGCCCCCATGCTGGGCCGGAGGAGACTGTGTGAGAAAGCCCCTCTCCATCTGCAGCCCTGCCCGGTGGGAGTCAATTAATTCTGAATAACCTAAACCGACAGAGGTATTTGCATTCACAACCTGACTGATGACCGTATAAAATTGATTTATGAATTAAAGTGCTTCCCCTCCCTTTATCCTGATTCAGGCTGTAATTGATTATACGTGCTGCAGCGAAATTAAATAAAAGAAAATTAAAAAGAAAAGAAAAAGGAACGTGAAAAAAAGAGAGGCCCTTGCTTGGCGGTCGGCATTCTCAGGGCTCCCCAGGATTAGCCTTTCTATTCATCACTTATCATTTTTTATTTAAAAAGTTACTTCCCCCCTTTGTCTTCATCCCTCCTGCCACCCCTCCCCTTCTGCTATCGCCAGTATTCTCCTTACGACCTCCCCCATTTGCTGATTCTTTGGGATGTAAGGGGCCAGTTACCCCTGTGTTCCCTGGACAGGGTGCAAGAGAAGCAAAGAAGGGCTTCTTCTAGGTGGCACTCACTGTACCCACAAACATCTGAAGAGCTAAGGTGTCTTTTCTTATTGCCCCCCACTCCACATGCACACAATCAAAAGTTCCTCAAAGGAAGTTTTCTCATAAACATGTTCTCAGTAAGGAAAACATTAATGACAAACTTTTTTAAATAAAATCATCACTGGAGGAGATTGATTTTAGAGAGGAAGGGAGAGAGAGAGAGAGAGAAAGAAAGAGAAACATCAGTTGGTTGGCTCCTTTACACACTGACTGGGGATCAAACCCACAACCTAGGTATGTGCCCTGACCAGGAATGAAACCTGCAACCTTTTTGGTGTACCAGACAACACTCCCACCAGCTGAACCACCTGGCCAGGGCAATGATAAACTTTTTAATGGCTCATTCCTCTCAGCAGAAATTCACCAAAGAATAAAGTTTTTAGAAAAAAAGGGAATAAATCTTTAATTGTGAAATTCCAAGCTCTTACATAGAGGACAATTGCAATTTGCAATAATACAGAATAATACTGTAAACATAAGTGACTCTGGTCATATAGTGATGGCTCCTAAAGGTGGTACCTGTGAAAATATGGCTACATGTTTTTGTTTTTGTTTTTAAATCAAGTTACTGTGCTGGTTAAGTGACTAAATCTTTTTCTTAGGGGAGCTGAATTCAAGTAATCTACACAACAAGAGAACGGGCTTTGGAAACAGTTAAATCAAGACTCTGACATTATTAGTTAAGTGTCCTTGTGCAAGTCACTTAACCTTTCTTGCTTTCCTTGATTCCTATCCTATATAATAAAAGGCTAATATGCAAATCGACCGAATGGCGGAATGACTGGGTGCTATGATGTGCACTGACCATCAGGGGGCAGACGCTCAATGCAGGCGCTGCCCCTTGGTGGTCAGTGTGCTCCCACAGCAGTGCTAAGGATGTCCGACTGACGGCTTAGGCCCACTGCCCATGGGGAGCGGGGCCTAAGCTGTCAGTCGAATAGCCCCCAAGGGCTTCTGGACTGCGAGAGGGTGCAGCCCAGGCTGAGGAACCCCCCTCTATGCCTGCCCACCCAGTGCATTAGTTTCGTGCACCAGGCCTCTAGTTTTAGAAATAACTGCCTAAACTGAGCAATGTATGCAAATCCCCATGTATGGCAGACACTGTGCAAACACTCATGCCTACTTCCTTACTTACGCTGCTTATGAGACAAGGCAGCACTGACTCAAGAGTTTTCTGATAGTAAGATAATCTGTAGCTTTCTCCCAATGCAAACCCAGTGTTACTATTTGAACAGCAAACAGAGAGCTGGTTTTCATCACCAACCAGATCTTGAGAGCAGGCTACCTTCTTTACCTCTGTATCCTCGGAGATCCTGGCTCACACAACACATTGAAATTAAACCATGGCACTCAATTTACCCTCACTGCTTCTTTACCTTCCCGCTTCCCCACAGGATTGCCAAGACTCCATCCCACTTCCTGCTATGTCTTTTCCTGCCTCAATTGCTGTCTCAAAAAACCCACCTCCCACTGTCCTGCTTTTATGGTTCTGACGGGTACAGTAGCGTCTCCCTTCTAACACATTAATGTGCAGTTTTAGGGGTGATCCCATATTAAGTGCTGTTGGCCGCATCTCACAGACAATTAAACAAAGTGGGGAGAGGTGGCCTGGGCCCAGCAGGAAGGAGCCACTCTGCTGACACCCAGGATGATGCTCGCATTCCCAAAGGAGGAGCTCTCCCGGGTGTGCAGT
>NW_006282125.1:127290-145505 GCF_000327345.1 Myotis davidii | reverse complement strand
CTGAACTCTCTTCAGGGAATTTCAAGAGGTTAGTTATCTGAGGAAGAAATTTCTAATACACACCCTGGAGAGGAAGCTTTTAAGGAGTTTGGAACCTTCCTTCTCACCACCTCATGAGCCAAAGTGCCGCCACCTTGAGGTGGGGCTGGTGTCAGAGCTTCTGAGTGTATGATGCCAGAAATCCCTTTGGAATGCAATGAGGAGGGGGAAATGCTCACACTGTTGTAGCCCTTTATTGCCTGGAAGGATGGGTAACCAAAAAGCCTGAGAGCAGGTGGTGGGAGGGTCGGCTGGTGAGTACAGAAGCACCAAGGCGTAGGGGGGAGGAAGTGGCTGAGGGGAGCCTGCGGTGACAGGCCACCACGGCAATTCTGCTAGCAGAAGCCCCACACCCACAGGGGGAAAACCCCAGATACATTTTAAATGTTTATAGAAGTCAAGACGGTGATAGTCAATTAACATAGAGAAGGAACTAATGGAAGAAATCTAAAGTGGACAGTGATAATTCATAAGAACCTCTCTTTTTTTGTTGTTTTGTCACTGAAATAAAGAACTCAATGGCTGTTTTCTTGAGGCTGATGCAGAGTTTAAACACACAGGTGGATCAGTGGTGAGAGAGGGGTGTTAAGAATGGTATCTAGCTAGCTGGGGATTGGCGTTGGAAGACGAAAGCGGCCTGTCTGTGGCATGTGGCTGGAAGTGGCATCTCCAAGTGACTCCTAGGAGAGCAATCCACATTCCAAGGCTGGAGGATGGAGCCCCTCACTGAAACTGCGTCTTTTTCATAATGGAGATAACTTAGAGCCCATCTTGCCCTGGCCTAGGATCAGCCATCAAGCAATTTGGAGACAACTGTGAGTTTAACCTCTGCCATGGCAAGCTTGAAGGAAGACCCAAAACAGTTGTGAGGCATCAGTCACCAGAGCCTTGGAGCCAGCTAGTCAACAAGCCAGACGGGGAAGTACGGGGACAGAGAATTCTAGGCTTGCTTCTGCTGCTCAACTTCAAAATGAGAAAAACCTGCACACCAATGTTTATAGCAGCTTTATTCAAACTGACTAAAACTTGGAAGCAACCAAGGTGTCAGTCAGTAGGTGAATGGATAAATTGTGGTGCATCCAGACAATAGGTAATTATTCAGTGATAAAAAGAAATGAGCTATCAAGCCACAAAAAGACAATGGATGAACTGTAAATGAAGTGAAAGAAGGCACTGTGAAGACACTACATTCTGCACAATTCCAGCTACATAACATTCAGGAAAAGGCAAAACTATTGATAGAGTGAAAATAACAGTGATTGCCCCATGTGGAGGGGAGGAGGGATGGAAGAAGGGATGAATAGGTGGAGCACAGGGATTTTTCAGAAGAGTGAAACTATTCTTTTTGAGACTGTCATTGTAGATGACTTTCATTATTCATTTGTCAAAAACACAGGATATATAACAGAAAGAGTGGACCTCGATATACATTATGGACTTTCATTAATAAGTACTAGTATGTATAAATACTAAAGGCCCAGTGCACAAAATTCATGCACTGGGGAGGAGGGGTGTCCCTCAGCCCAGCCTGCACCCTCTCCAATCTGGGACTTCTTGGGGGATGTCCGACACCTCTCAGGGGATGTCCCTGCATGATCGGGCCTAAACCAGTAGTCGGACATCCCTCTCACAATATGGGAGTGCTGGCTCCTAACTGCTCGCCTGCCTGATTGCATCTAACAGCTTCTGCCTGCCAACCTGATCACCCTCTAACCACTCCCCTACCAGCCTGATTGACACCTAACTGCTCCCCTGCCGGCCTGATGGACCCCAACTGCCCTCCCCCATTCAGGCCTGGTCCCCCACAACTGCCCTTCCCCACAGGCCTGTTCACCCCCAACTGCCCTCCCCTGCCGGGCATCTTGTTGTGGCCATTTTGTCATGATGTGGGGTGGCCATCTTGTGATGACATGGGGGCGGCCATCTTGTGATGACATGGTGGCGGCCATCTTGTGATGACATGAGGGCACAAGGACCACGTAGGCTTGTTTTAGTATAGATTGGCTCATTGGTTGTAAGAAACGCATCATACCAAATGCTAATGATAGGAAAAAGTGTGGAGGAAGGAGGAGAGGAAATTGGGGAGTTTATGGGAACTCTGTGCCTTCCATTCATGTTTTGTCATTTTTTACTTTTAGCTGCTTGTTAGAAAGAACCTACATAAATGCCTATTTATTTTATCAATCTTAATGGCAGGCAGAAATGACTTCTGAAGATGAAAACAACTTGCTGATAAACAGAAATAGATACTGCCGGGAGCCGGTCCATCCTTGCTGTTTCAAGGGACCTGGCATATATGGCATACTGTTCTTAATATGTTTGCTCACCTTCTTGGCACTATGTGTTTTAACCAAGGTCACCTCTCCGAGAAAGGTTGTTTCCCCAGGTAGGGATTTTCCCCTGAAGTTAGGGAGGGACTAAAACCTCTTAACTGCCAGGCGGGTAATTAATCACTTTAACTACGAACAATCATGCTTAAGTACATAATCTTTACACCCTGGAATGGAGATAAGAAACGACCTAACCTTTGGAATAGAGATTGATAGGATTGGAATCAACTGGTATAAATACAGATATAACAAGACAACAGGACACAGAACTTAGATGAAGATCCTAGAGACAGAACTTAGAGACAGAAGAACTTCGCTGGAGAGAACATGGCAAAAGATCCTGGACAGAACCTGGCAAAAGAACCTAGAGACAGAACCTGGCCATAGAACCTGGATAGAACATGGCAACAGAACCTAGACACAGAACCTAGAGCAGAACCTGGCTGGAGAACCTGAAGAACATGGACAGAACCCGGCTACAGGAATTGGCTGGAGAACCTAAACCGAACCTGTGTGGAGAACCTAGTGAGGGAACATGGCTACAGAACCTGGCTGGAGAACCTAGCAAGAGAACATGGACACAGAACTTGGCTGGAGATTGTGGCTAGAGATCCTGGCAAGGTTGCTGATCAACTGAACGCTGTCTCCGTGTCATTCCTTCTTCGCTGACTCCGTCCACACCTTTGGAGACCCCTGGACCTGCTGGGGTTGGACCCCAGCAAGATACAGCCTGAAATAGTAATACTGTGGGGCCAGAATGGCTCATTGCAAAGGGGCCAAAGCAAGCTCAGGACTGTCCCCTGGGTGTGACTCTACTCTCACTAGCAGAATCTGATCCTCCTTAAACAGTGACTTCCTCCGAGCTTTCAAAGACAAAGAGAATGAAAGGTCAAAAACTCATGCTTATGGTAAAGAGAGAAATCTGCAGAGCATGGGTGGAGAGTTGTTGAAACCACAAAAATGAGATCCTGGAGTCTGTTTCATCATAATAGCTCAATCAAACATTACTGGCCAGTCCCTCAACCGCATCAATGCTTTCCTTTGAACATTTTCACTTCTGCTGTTGCATGGGTTTGTGTTCAATTCCCAGAGCAGATGTTTCTCCTGGATTCTTCTCTACAGAAATTACAGAGACTGCCTCTTCTCTGGTTGAGAGAAAACCCAGTCTTACTGCTGGTCTGTAACTTCAGCATCTTCTGAAATCCTAGGCCATCCTCCTCTTATGGTCCCACCTCTATACAGGGGCTCACACTAGACTCCAGCTCTCATCCCTGCTGCCATATGGGAGCCTGCCCTCACCTAAGATTGTCTTTCTACATCCAGACTCTGGTTTAGTCCAGACCAGGTTTTCTCCTATTTTTGCTGTAACACCTTGTCTACTTGGCCCAGTATCCCAATCATTTTAGTGGTCTTGTATGCAGCCACCATAATTCAGGGAAATATGCCATTTATATATTATAACACCCCCTAATTTTGCTCAACAAATGTGTCTGACCTACAAAATAAGACTGCAGAATTTGCAAAGAAAAAGAATAACTCTTTCTCTTGCAACCTTGTTCTGAAGCTAAGATGTGTGTCAGTTATAAGAAGAGAAGAGTTCCAAGCCAAGATAATAAACAAGGGCTTGGTGGTGAGGTACTGTCTATATATGTAGGTGCCAAGAGAATTCAAAGAAGGTAATAGATATCTGTGGGAAAGGCTTGTCAGTAAAAACTTTCGGGAAAAACTAATGTGTAAGATCTAACTGAAAGATTGTTTGGTGTAATGTATGCACTTTCCTTGATTTAGCAAAGTGATGAAAAACAATCCTGGCTTGAATCTTCAGGAAAAGATAGGATCAAATAGGAAAACCAACCCAGAAAAAAACAACACAAGGAAAAATTAAAGAAAGTAATAGCAAAAAAAAAAAATCATCAACCATCTATTTTTTTAGTTGAGTTATTCAGTGTACTTTCTCCACTTTATCTGATCTTGAAGCTTAAACCAGTTGATTTCAGAACATCTCCTATGTTATCCTTTCCTTTTCCTTTTATCTTGCCTTCAGATCTGGTGCTGTTGGAATAGGAAAATAGGATAAAAGATAAAAATGGGATGACCTGAAAGGAAATTGCCAAACAAATATGAGAGTCTCAAAATGAAAAATTGTAAGTAGTATAGAGTTCAGGGCAGACTTGAAGAAGTTAGGGGGAGGAAGAGAGAAGAAGGACCATACAAGGTCAAAAGATACGTCACCTTCAGCTATGCAAATGTACTGACCATCACTGAGCCGGATGCTTGGCCAATGATCTCTGAGAAACAACCATATACTCAGAACATTGTTTATGTCATTAATAATCTCTCTTTGGAAAGGAGGACAATATTTCATAGAATATTGTGATGATTGGATAATTGATGCATAGAAAACATTTAGAATACTGCCTGGCATATGGTAAGTAATTATTCATATGTGACAAATACACACAAAAAGTAAAAATAGCAAACAAAGACCCAGTCACTCTTCATAGTCGGTTATTATATATTTTTAAGTAACCACATATTTGTTCTTTCCAAAATAAATGATATCTAGGATGGAAATGAGACAGGTTAAATGAATGTTACTCTGGGTTTAATAGTAAATCTATGTTTCTGTTCATATGAGGAAATAAACCTTACTAATGACATTAAAATGATCTTTGCATAACATTAAGACATCCAAAACAGGCAAATGTTCAGCCTATTTAAAAATACTATAGCTTTTTCTGATTAAAGAATAGGTTAACGGGATAAACCAACATCACTAAGAAGAGGGGTTTGTTCCATTACAAGGACCATCTTCCAACCTTGGAATCAATGTTCCAAACCTTCTGGAAGAATTGGTTGACCAGTTCCTTGGGTTCTCTGGTGGCCCCCACTCGTCCTTGAGCCACACCAAGGCCTCTCTGCTCAATTTGGATGGATGTCTGCACCATATAATGGACCCTGTTGGTCTCTAGCCACATGATGGTAGACACAGGGAGAAACAAGACTTCCTTGATGCACTCCTCCAAGGCCGTGCATTCGGTGGAGGAAAGAGCAGCAGTTGGAGAACTCTGCCAACCTGACAATTTGGAGAGAAACGTGCCCGGGACTGACTCTTTAAAGTCTGCTCATTTAGTTCTGTGAAACTGAAAAGTAGGGACACACATCTACCTCTTAGCTGCCTGAATGATGTCTCTTCTTATCCCTGCCGGCTCTCAACATCTGTCACTCTGATAGACTGTGTTCTGAGGATAGCCCTCTAGTCCTCAGTTTCCCGCGGTCACCTTAGAGAGGGAGACCCTTATCAGATCTAACTCTGAATCTTCTTATAAAAAGGCATGTTTTACTTCTCCAAAATGACTTTTTCTCAAAGTCCAGGAACTTTGTTTATCTGATTTCCTAAGATATTTCCCCGGAGTCCGGAGGCAAATCCTCTGTAAAATGGGGCTGGAAACAGAGCAGCAAACCGGAGAGTAGGGTCAACTTGCTGCAGGGAGAAAACACATCTCCACAGAAGGTCAAGAGGATTTGAGGTGAAATGCGATGTTTGAGAAAAGTAGTCTGCTAAGAAAAATGTGCTAAAAACAGATTCCTATGATCAAAAAGCCAAAATTAATTTTAAAAGCTGTTTTGTGTGTGGAAAGCTGAATGCTTATGCAAATAATATATTTGAAATGAAGAACAAACGCAGAAAGGCAAGGTCAAATAATACAAGACAAGAAAAAATAAAAGTCAAAACCGTGTGTCTGTAGGTATGTGATAAGTGAATCCGGTTTTAAAAAACAACTTGGAATTTTTAAAAGTCATTTCAGTGGTTACAACTTCATGTGATAGTCACAGAGAGCTAACTGCTTTATTTTTGTTTTGAATGTCTTTACTATTAAAGACTACATTCTGGAAAGGTAAGAATTGTTTAGAATATAAAGATCCTTGGAAGCTCATTTACCAGGGGTCTGTGGTGAATCATTTTTGAAGGTGTGATGATGGTGTATCTTTTCCAATTTTCTATTTGGCTTAAATAGTTCTAGCACATAAACATCATCCTTAATGGAAGGGTGGGGAATAAATGTCCCCTATTAAAAAGAACATGAGACTGCTCAATAAGTAAGATTTTATCATAACATTTAACATTTCATTTCAATTCTGAGGAAGAACATTATTAAAAAGTTGGCCACTTTTGATTCTGAAATGGGTCTTTGTAGCTGTTTTTTGAACTCCCGGAATAAAGAGGGTTGATTTGTGATGGAATCTCTGGAGCCTGCGGTCATATATTACAATATGTTGTAAATCCAGAGAGTACAATATAGATTTCACAGGGGGCCCCTGGGTTAATTGAAATTCCATCTGTTTCTTCTCTGCAGCAGACTTAGTATCCTGGGGTATTAGCTCAGGATAAGATATGGGATTTACAATTTTTTATTTTTATTTTTAAGCTAAAGTAGAAGTTTGCCTAAATCTGCTCCTTCCTACTTTCTACCTCCTACCTTCAATTTGAAAAAAGTTGACAAGACAGCCTTTATTTTCCCTGAGAGCCCCCCTTCTTTCCAGTGCATGCCGGGCAATGCCACGTATTCTCAGGCTCCCAATGGCCCCCATTACTGTCAATTAGTTACGGAATGCTACAGGGATTCATGCCTGACAGCTCGGTAAAGGCAGGAGAAATGGGCTCAGTAGGGAGTAAGGGGCCTGATTCTTTTTTGTGCACAAGAAATACCTTTCTCAGCAAGGCTCTTAATGGCTGTCCCCTCTTTCTTTCCCTCTGCCCAAGCGCTATGATCCCAAAACACATCACATACACATGTTCACACACTGAGGTGTTTGTGTGAATATTGCACAGGACTGTGAGAACTCTCAGAACTGGGGGCTCTGACATGTCCTTAGAACCTCTGAAAATTACAGAGCTTTTCCAATGTATATCTTTGCTATAATCTGAGTCCTAACTCCCTCTCTTCAGAAGGTTTCTCGTTCCCAGGTGCCTCGTGGCCTCTGTGTTTTCCTTCTGCAGCTCTCCCTCCAAAGAACAAATGCACCCTCTTGGGCCACTGACCTGGGAGGAGCCCACTGCACTGTACTGACTGTGGCCGAGGCAGTGGATTATGGTTCCCATCCCCTACCACTCCCGTGTCCTCCTGACTCCTTCTCTACCCTTTGCCTTGCTCTACTCTATTTTCCCACAGCTCACCATCTTCCTTCTTCTGTCCCTGCCTAGATCATTCCACTTACTCTGAAGACTCGAGGCCAGGGATTTTGTTTTACTAATTTTTGTTCTTTCTCTCCCCTTCCTCCCTACCCCAAATATTTCTCATAACAGGACAAAGAGGTTTTGTTTGGTTCACCAACATGTCAGCATTTCAGACCAACAGCTGCCACAAGTAGGAGCTCACTAATATTTGCTGAGAATGGATGCAAGAGTAAAGAAACATTTAAGGTCACTGGTGGTTTTTAGGGGTAAGGAGAAGCCAACATCATACCAAAATGGTTTGCCTGTTCCTGGTCTTTGTTCTTTTATATGAGTACCAGTCTCTCTCTCTCTCTCTCTCCCATTCAAAATGAAGATATACTTAGGAAAAGCCTAATAGAAAATAGCAGATGCTCATAGCTATACCAAACACAATACTTAAAGCGATTACATTTCTCCTGATTGGGTTTGAGAAAGATGACACAGTCAAGACAAAGGAAGATGGTACTCTAAAGGAAAACAGCCTTTGGAGCAATTCCAGTTCCCTGCAGCCTGGGTCACAGGCTTCCTGTCCCTTCTTTCCCCGGGAGCCTGGGTCACAGGGTTCCTGAAGCCTGGGTCACAGAGTTCCTGTCCCTCCCTCCCCTGGAGCCTGGGTTACAGAGCTCTGGTCCTGGAGCCTGGCCTTGGGACATGTTGAGAGGAGTCACAATGGCAGTAGCAGGAAGACACTCCAGCCTGTCAAATCCAGAAATCTGTAGACAGGCAGAGAAAGAAGGTCCAGAAAGAGGGCAATGTGACCACAACAAGTGAGGGCTACAGGATGGATGTAAGCCTCGGAGAAATTTCCCAGTAAGTCTTCAGGCATCTCTTTCAGAGATCTTACACTCAGGCATTATTGGGCAGACAGTGCCCAGAGTAGGGCTCTGGTCTACAAAGGCAGGTACCTTATATTGTCAACCCATCACCACTCATATCACTTTAAGATTGCTGCAGATTCCACAAGCTTCACATTCAAGCCACTTGAGGTGAATTTGCATTGATGTCTGCTCACCAAATCTGCTTTATTTCAGTGCTTTACAAACTTTAATGTGAGAGTGAATTAACTGGCAAGATCATGAAAATGAGAAGGAAATGACTGTGAGGTGTGTCCTGAGATTTTATATTTCTAACAAGCTGCCAGGTGATGCCCTGTTGCTGGTCCACTGACACTGAGACACAAGATAGTACTTCACAACAAGAAATGGAGAGCTTTGTAAATATGGACTGACGCTAACCTGAACTAGAGAAGCAAAGTCTCAGGAATAAAGATTTTGTTTTCTTAGACAAGGAAAAAAGATGTATTTGTATCTATGATTCTCATATCTTTCCCTTATGGTAAATGAGTGTAGAAGGTGCTCAGAAATAGTAAATTAACTCATGATTGAGAGATACTAAAGCTGTCTGTCCAGTGTAAACTTCAACTAGCACTTGAATCAGAATGTTGTTGGTCTTTTTTTTTTTTCTTTAAACAGTGGAGTTACTTCATCATGAAGAAAGAAATTAGCCATCTACACTAATAAAAGAAAAATATGCAAATTGATGTCAGTCTGCTATGCCCGCCAGCCAATCAGAGCGACTATGCAAATTAACCCAACAAAGATGTCGGTTAATTTGCATACACAAGTGCGGAGTGAAGACTGAAGACTGAAGAGGCGTGGCTTCTCCACTGTGGCCTGGGTCCGGGTGCCGGAGGAAAACCGGTGCTGGCAGCTATGGGAAGGAAGGCCTATCGCATGAATCTCTTCATGCAATGGGCCTCTATTTGTATGATAAATGAGGTTACTTGACACACAACTAGCAGTCTACCTTGCTTCTTTCTTACCTGCTAAAGAAAAGACAAAATAACAGAGAAGGTAAGGTATATATAATTCCATTGATAGCCAATAAGTAAGGTTTTGTTTGGAAAGAATTACAACAAAATATCCATACCTGAACATAGGTAATCTTACCCAAGGTGTCTGCTCTCATAAGCCACAGGCTTGGGACTCAATTTTAACTTATATTTATAAATGCATAGAAAAGTCCAAATCTAAAAATTAAGCAATAACATACATAAAAATTAAGCAATAATTTAAAATATATACTGTAATTTTACATATGAGATTTACAATATTTTATATTTAGGCCAAAGTAGAAGTTTGACACAGGTTTATGGAAGTTAAAGGGAGTTCATGAAAAGAAGAGATTAATTTAGCTTGAGATGTTCAAGGAATGGTTTTCTAAAAAATAGGACTTACATTGGAATTTGAAGGAAGGTTAGAAGAGGTGAGAGCAAGAAGGATGAGTTCGTCAGAAAGGACAAGACAACTGTGTGTTGATCCAAGAGAACAAAGTGTTTGGGATCTTATGAGCAGAACAGTTTGCTAGAATGATTTATTTCTTTAAGAAAAATATGGTAGAGGGAGAAACAGAGGGGACAACAAAATTGGGATCAAATTAAGAAAGGTCTTAAATGTTAGACTTCATTCTGTAAATTAGTAATCATGATAATTAATAATAATGGGGGAATCATTAAATGTTTTTAATAGAAGAGTACATTTATCAAAAGTATTTGAATAGATTATTTTCTATTATCCAAATGCAAGGGATAAGAGCCAGAATTAGGATGGTGGCCAAGGAACTGAATATATGGAATAGAGGGTTGAGCTAAAAGAACCAAAGATTTTAATGACTGATGGGGTATTATAATTAACTAGAGGCCCAGTGCACAGATTCGTGCACTGGTGGGATCCCTCGGTGTTGCCTGTGCGGATTGGGCAGAAACCAGCAGTCCAACACTGCTCATTCCAGCCCCGTTGTGCTTGCCACTGTCACAGCCCAGTAGGCTTGCTGCCGCTCTGCTGTAGTCTCTGGGCTGTGGGGGCCAGCTGTGAGCCCTGTATCTGGTGTCTGCCACTCGTCAGTCAGCTGAGTGTCTGCCCCCTGGTGATCAGTGTGCATCATAGCAACTGGTCAACCGGTTGTTTGGTTGTTTGGTCCTTTGGTTGCTTAGGCTTTTATATATATATAGATAATGAGCAGTGATTTTGAGGTTTAAGTTAGTAGAATAGAAAATAAACAGTTTGGGACAGGGGAATAAATTCAATTTGAGATATTTTCAGTTTTAAGTAACAGTAGGACAAGTGGAAAAATCCAATAAACAATTGGGAGTGGGACAGTATGACCCTGCTGAGAGATGGTCATAGCTGAAGCCTTGAGGGTGAAGACATCTCCAAGGAAGAACATGCAGAGACTGAATCCTGAAAGTACTCATAAGTGCACTCTGCATGGAGAAATAACAATAGAAGAAACAATGGCACACAGAGTACTAAAGAAGTGAGAGGAAGAGGAAGTGTCAGGACAGAGGCAGTGGCTAGAGCAGTGATGGCGAACCTTTTGAGCTCGGCGTGTCAGCATTTTGAAAAACCCTAACTTAACTCTAGTGCCGTGCCACATATAGAAATTTTTTGATATTTGAAACCATAGTAAAACAAAGACTTATATATTTTTTAAAATATATTTTATTGATTTTTTACAGAGAGGAAGGGAGAGAGATAGAGAGTTAGAAACATCGATGAGAGAGAGACATCGATCAGCTGCCTCCTGCACATCTCCCACTGGGGATGTGCCCACAACCCAGGTACATGCTCTTGACCGGAATCGAACCTGGGACCCTTCAGTCCGCAGGCCGACACTCTATCCACTGAGCCAAACCGGTTTCGGCGACTTATATTTTTGATATTTATTTTATATATTTAAATGCCATGTAACAAAGAAAAATCAACCAAAAAAATGAGTTCACATGTCACCTCTGACACGTGTGTCATAGGTTCGCCATCACTGGGCTAGAGCAGGAAACACTGCAGAGAAACTAAGAGATTAGATTAAGAGAAGGCTCCAAGGCCATGGTGCCTTTCCCAGAGGGACAATACAAAGGGGGAGGGTAGAATGGGGTTGAGAAGAGATTAAGGAGTGAGCAAGTCATAGCAAAGTTAGAATTTATGGTGGACTTCCCCTTAGATAAAATAAAAATGAGATGAAAACTGGAGAAAAAAGTATGAACAAGTGTGTTTGTTGTTTTTTGATTTATTAAAGCAATGACATAAATTTTTTTGTTTATTGGTTAAGGGGAAGAGAAAAGGGGGAGAGAAAAACTGATGGTATCTAAAAATTGCATAAGGATAGAAATTTGAGGCAGTAAAATCCCGCAGAATATAGACCCTCTGATAAAGGGATGAGTCTTATAAATGGCAAATGAAACCTCCAAACAACGTTGCCTCCACATATCTGGAGGAAGAGGGATGCAGAGATGGAGTATTCAGGCTCCTGCAGGTCCCATCACCTCAATAAACTAGCATGTGAGTTTGTGTTCAAACTCTGGGTCAGGAGGAAAAGTGAAAGAATGGAGAAAGTTTGAACTGTGTTAGGAAACTGACCAAGGTGAACTGTTAAACAACAGCTGCCATGAGCATGATTTGCCAAGTAAGCACAAATACACACTTCAAGACCAGACAGTGGGCATGACTTGGAAAATTGGAAGCAACACAACAGAGTGGGGGAAACAAAGTACCAGAATGCAAGGTGTTGAAGGCAGCACAGAAGTGGGGGGCCATCAAGTCCACGTGGGGTTGCTACACCTCAATTGGCATGATCCAGACACTGCAGCAAGAGGAAGGTGATTGAGAATGATAAACAAGAGCAACCAAGAAACTATTTAAAAGCCACTGGTTGGAAATCACGCAAAGGAAAGGACCTTACAGAGCATCATACCCTCAGCACTGGGCATGGGTGTACAGCTCCCCAAGGAGCTATAGAGCACTTAGAGAGGAGACAAGCACGTGCACCCTGGGAGCACATCCACACAGTGCCATAGAGATAGGCCTCTGAAAACCACGAAGAAGAGTTGGTGGGAGCAGAGCCAGCTGAGAAGCATCAAGGGTGGCAAAATGAGAGTCATCCCCTCGCCTAACTTCATCACATCCTCCAACTATTCACAGCCACGCCACAGAGCTGCACCTTTAAGAATGCTATACTCATCTTCTTTCTATGTCCAGTGTAGGGTACTTTGCTTAGCAGAGCATGCTTTATTAATTAAGAGGAAGAAATGAGACTTGTGAGGTGAAGAGAAGTCTGAAGTCCTTTTTTTTTAAAAAAAAAAAATATTTACTTATTTATTTTCTCCCAGTGTTATTGAGATATAATTGACATGAGTCGACATAAGAAATACCCAAACCTATAGGAAATTTTTATAAGCTTATTTGAGCCAAGTTGACCACAATTGCTGGGAAGCAAAATCTCAACAGATTGGGAAAATGCTCTGGAAAATTGCAATTTTACCACTTATTTTATACATTAGAATCAAAGGGGACGAAGGAAGGGGGCTAAATGCAATCCACTGGTGGTAGATGAAGGAGGCAGGAGAAAGCAAAGCAGGGAAACCTTTGGGATTGGATAAAAAGTAAAACAGATACACACTTCTTTTACATTGGCGGGTACAGGACAGTTAACAGTGAACATCCATAGCACATAGAGATGGTATGTGGGAGAACAAGATAACAATGAGGCATTCTGTGGTCTCTGCTCTGGTGGGAGATTATACCCTGAGGGGTCTGGAAAAATAGGGGATTACTCTGAAATTCCAAAGATATGTTATCTTAGATGCAAAAAGTCAATAGACAGGCTCAGTTAAAGATTGACCTTTGTCAAGGAAAATACTGGCCTAGGACATGACTACCAGCCATGAGTCTCTTTTAGTCAGGAAGTTTTAATTTCAAACCATCGTATGTGGTTACTTTTTGTCTGAGTTCGTAAACCTGCCATGCAGGCCTCTCCTGAGCTTGTCAGGTTTAGTATGTGGCCCCTTTTTCATCTACACATGTAACACTGTATTAGTTTAAGGTGCCCAACATAATGATTTGATACATGTATATGTTGCAAAATGATTAGCACAATAAGATTAGTTAACATCCATCACCTCACATAGTTGTAATTTTTTCCTTGTAATGAGAACTTTTAAGATCTACTCTCCTAGCAACTTTAAGATATACCCTACAGCACTGTTGACTGTAGTCACATGGAATGGTCGATGAGGAGGCAGCTGCCAGGAGCACATGAACCCTGGGAGAACATCCACACAGTGCAGTAGAGATAGGCCTTTGAAAACCACGAAGAGGAGTTGGTGGGAGCAGAACCAGCTGAGAAGAAACAGCTCAGCCATTGACTGCATGAGCAGCCTTTAGGAGCATTCTTAGGGGCTGCTTCTCCAGGGCTCCCTCACTCCTATGCCCACTCCTGGGGTCTCCCTGACTTCAGAGAATGCTGTTCGGGTCATTCAAGACTGAGGAGAAATTCTGGCTCTGCTACTTGCCAGCTGTGTGACCTTGGGCAAGTTGCTTAAGACAACTGAGTCTCATTTTCCTCTCCAATGGGGTAATAATTCTTGTAAGAAAAATGCATGGCACTAAGCAATGGCTTGATGTTATAGTCATTTTCAATTACTGTCTCATTTCTTGGTCATGAAAATGATAATTTCCTCCTTTCCATTTATTTCATTCCGCCATATTGAATAGCAGAGAGCCTTCCCCTGGTCAGATGGATTTGGCTCAAGTCATCATTTGCCTGCACTGGACTGGACTGTTATTGCCTAATGCCTGCCTTGTCACAAACACACATACACACACACACACACACACACACACACACACACACACACATACACAAGCCCCATTAAGCACTACTGAATCTGAATCTTGGAAAGGTGAGGCCTGGAATCTATGTTTTTAAAAGCTTCCAGCCCTCATTAAGAACGTTGTACCTATTCAGACTCATGTCTCCTATGAGAATACATAACAATATTGGTTGAAAATAGAGGAATTATTTTCTATTAGGCTACCTTCAGAGAATGCAGCTACCTCGGTGACAGCATAGGAACACATCTGAAAGGAATTTGTCCAGTTGGGGACTGGACATTGCACAGGAGCCCACCATCAAAAACAATATTCTTGTTTGTTTTTTGCGACACAGTAAAACAGTCTAGAGTCAGGCTTGAATTTGCTCCAATTATTTTTTTTTTGGGGGGGGGGTTGAAAATAATCAACGATCTCCCTCCACTTTACCTGTCACATGTGCTTCATGTCTTTCTAAAGAGTGAAGAATGGAGGCCTGCACTGAGGAGGAGAGGAGGGGTGCCTAACGGAGGAAGGAGGATTAGAGGCTGAGAGGGTGCTGGGAAAAGAGAGGCAGGGAGCAGGGGCGGGGACTAACCGTGAGCTGAATGCTCCATATGTTCAGTTCCGGCACGGTGGCATAAAATTCAGCAAATCGGCTCTGAGGAAATAATTTTGAGACATTTCTAATGTCTTGCTTAGTGTACTGCACCTTTAGTGTGTGTGTGTGTGTGTGTGTGTGTGTGTGGTGGGGGAGGGGTGGTTGTACACTCAGAGTTGAAAATAAAAAAGCTCTCTCTATTGACTCCTGAATGGCTGAGATAAAGAGAACCACATGGGACTCATTGTCAGAAGTGAGAGCTCAGAAGCTGGCCTCCTTTTCCCCCTTTATTGTGCTATTCTCTTCCTTCCCCCACCCCTCCAAGCCTCCAAACGTCCTCCCAGCCCCCACCTAACCCCATCTTTCCACCCCCTCCCCCACCACCCCAATAGTCCAAAGACCCTCTTTTCAAGCTCCTACTGCCTAGGCCTCCTCAGTTGGGCCCAAGACCTCCATTCAGAGTCACTGGTTTGGGTAAAATCCCTTATTCACCTCCTACACACACCCCTGCCCATCAGCTGAGCCTCAGTTCAGACCTCACAAAGCAGAACAAAACCAGCCCATAGAATTGATGGTTGCTGCTGGAGCAGCTCCCTCCTCCTTCCCCCAGGGGTTCCTGCCCAGGCAGCTTCTATTCTCCTTGGATCCCTCCCGCCCTGCCCCCAACTCCTGCTGGATCTCTGTAGTTAGCGACTGCACCCTGTTATTATTGTGCCCCCTATCATATTTATTCCCTTTCGAAGCTGATATGCACTTTTGTTGGAGGCAACCGACGCATTTTCTAACATTTTAGCGCTTCTGTCCGCTGGGGGGTGAAGACGGTAGTGGCCGCAGGGGCAACCCATGCTTCCAAGGTGCAGCAAGCAGCACAGAAACGAGGAAGGAGAGAACAAAACCCCAAACAAGGGGACTGGAGAGGAGAGGGAAGACATTGTAACTTGTTAGTGACCCAATGCCAAGGAGGCAAGGGGAGGGTGACGCTAATGAGTGTGATGACAGTTGTATTTAGGAGAGCGGTATTTCCCCGCGGGGCTGCAAGGTGGCTAACTTTGTTACATTACAGCACTCAGCTAAACTTCCACTTTCACAAGTTTCCTAAATTTTGGGGAAATCAGAGGGAATGAGAAAGTGTGAAATCCTGGGAGACTCAAAAAGGGGTAACAACAAAAGGAGAGAGGAACACAGGAAGAAAGAAATGAACACATTTTTGATGTTCCTTATGTAACACAATTGAAAGCACCCAATAGACTTGGCAAAGGCCTCTGTGCCTTTTTAAAATGTAAACCTTAGGAAATGTGAGGTGAGTCCTAGAAACTGTAGTGATTAGTCAACTTACCAGATTCCTGCACATCCATTTCCATTAGGAATTTTGTGGTCATGAGTTAGAAGTGATGTCTGAAAGCATAGCTCCAATTAATGACGGTAGAGAGTGCTCAAATATCAATGGAGAGGAACCCGAGAGAAACACAGATAATTAATCTTCACTTGACCCCTCCTCCCCAGAAAGCAGCATTTTTATTCCAATTGTACGTATGAGGAAAGGAAGACAGACAGCACGGTGAGGTGATCCGCTCAAAGCCCAAGGTAGAGCGAGGGATCCAGAACATCTGGTGGCTGGACCCTGGGAAGCTCCCGGGAAAACCGCAGCCTTCTTCTTTCACTATCTGGTTTCTAGGGAAGAATGCATGTGATGAGGAAATCTGAACACAAAATTCCAACATATCCCTTTAGGAGGAGAGCCAGTCCAGCGCACACGAAGGGGACAGATTAGCTTGTGGGATTAGTCATCTCCAGACTTGGTTTTCTTTCCTTATAAGACAAAAAGAGGAATCTTGTGAAAAGGCTACGTAGGGGGAGATGTTCCACGTCTTCTCTGACAGTGCTCTTCCACTTTTCTAAATAATGTGTTGTGTTCTTGGAAATACCCTTTCAAATTGCGTAAAGCATTTACAGTTGTAGGTGGCATGCATTGTACCCTCAGCTTTCAGATGGAGAAACAGGTTGAGAGAAATTGAATCTCTAGTGCAAGATTACTCAGAGCCCCCATGGTAGGAGGAGGCCTAGAATGCAGCATTCCTAGGCTGAAATCCACCCACCTTCCTGTAAGATCAATGTTATCCAACATGTCCTCCAACAGAATTTCCAACAGCTTATTCTTATTTTTATACCCAAGCTTTCCCATCTCCCTCTTGTGCAAACGTAAAAAGGTGCCCATTACACCTTTCATGGTTTCTCCTGAGAGAACAAATCTAACATTTCTTACAGGTTTTACTTCAGAATAAACCCTTCAACCTTTACTTTATTCTCTCATCTTACAATTTCTCCTCACACTAGGCTTGACTCACGTCTATCCGCAGGCAGAAGCAGGATACCTGCCCCAATGTCCCTTTCTCAGGATTACAGGTACCCCTACTGGTATTAGCACAAAAAATACTGCTCCATGATATTTGTATAGTGCTTTGTAGTATGTAAAAAGGTTTCATACAGCCTTTCAGTTGGATTTCACTACAGCCCTGAGGGTTTTACAGGTAAAGAAACGGAGTCAGGCTTAAAGAGGTTATGTGTCCAAAGTCACAAAGCTACGACGGTGTGTGTGTGTGTGTGTGTTGTGGGGGGAGGGGCAGGGAAGTGGGGAGTTGGTGGAGAGAATATGAGAACCAGGTCTTCTAGAATTCAGGGGCAGAACGTTTTAAGCTAGTGCTGGAGAGAGTGACTGGAGAATGAATTTTCTCTGTTAGACTAATGAAGTTAACATTGACAATACAGTCTCTGGAAATAATTCAGCCTCAAGAAAATCTGTAGGTATTTCTCAAGTCTTACTAAGGAACCTAGGACCACTACTTAAAAGTCACAAAGACTGCAAAATATGGGGTAACTGTAATCTGTTTTGATGCATGGACTTGAGATCTGGGTTGACCTCGAAATGTTCTGCCACTTTGTGGGCATAATTTATTCAGCTAACATGTATAGTGTAGGGGTTGGAAATATCACCCATTGTTAGAAAAGAGTGTGTCTTCAGTAGGTAGATGTTAGGTGAAGTGTTCTGAACTATTCACCAGGTCAGGTGGCCAATAGCATTATTCACATCATCTATCACATCATCTATGTCTTTACTAATTTTTTGTCTAGGTCAGTGATGGCGAACCTTTTGAGCTTGGCGTGTTAGCATTTTGAAAAACCCTAACTTAACTCTGGTTCCGTGTCACATTTAGAAATTTTTGATATTTGCAACCATAGCAAAACAAAGATTTATATTTTTGATATTTATTTTATATATTTAAATGCCATTTAACAAAGAAAAATCAACCAAAAAAAATGAGTTCGTGTGTCACCTCTGACACGCGTGTCATAGGTTCACCATCACTATCCTAGTGGGTGGGGCG
>NW_006282125.1:118284-127251 GCF_000327345.1 Myotis davidii | reverse complement strand
ATACTAAACAGATAAAATCAGGTGCAGATGGCCTAGTTGACAGAAGTGGCCAGTTCCCTTGACCCATGTTAAAACCTCATCATCTGAACTCTCCATTTCTTTCCCTCCCTCTTCTCATTCACAATTCCTCCTACTCTTCTCACACTTCTGGTGGCCAACTTTTTCTCTTTCTCTCCTGAAATTAAATATTAGCCATGATCTTCTCACCTTCATTCATGATCATTAAGTTTTCTTCATTTGGACATCCCTGTCTCTCCTCTCCAACCAAAAGACTCAAGCAGGAACTACCATTGAGTTCTTTCTTCTCTTGGGACTTTCTCCTCAATACTCCTTTGGTTTCCCTTTAAACCCCTTGGTTTGGTACCCTTTCTTGTATGCCTCTTGAAATAGCTCACATTTTTCATGCTCCTTTTTTCCTTGTCAAATCCCTCCATAAAACTACTTCTTTTTCTTGTTCTCCTAGTTTTTTCCTTCTTTCCAGCCACATCAACTCAACTAGATGTCTCACTGTTTATTCAGTTTTTTGTTTATGTCTAAATCAGACAGTCAACGCCTTGAGGCTGGGGATTCATTCTTAGAGTTCCATGCTTTGCAAAATGCCATCTGCACTTACCACACTCTATAAATAATAAATAATCAGACCAAAGAATCAGTAAACTAGTGCCAGATCACTGATTAGCATAAGTACTCAACACATTGAGAGAGTTGCTGCTGCTGCTGCTGTTGCTGACACAAAACCTTTTTCTCCAAGGAAAACAGCAATGAAAAAAAAAAAACTTGGAAAAAATACTTGGTCACAATTCAATTTGGATGAGGTAGAGGACAAACTAGCTGTGAGGGGAAGGCTCCCAGGGCTCTTCTCACCCTCTCTCTCCTTAAATGAATTCCCATGTGGACCAAGAGCTCTTTAGGTTCCCAGCCCTTGGCACCGTGCCTGACATTGAGTAGCCATGGAATAGACATAATCTTGAATTGTTGATCTGAATCTAAAGAATTAGGAGAACATTTGGTTCATTCCAGTGCCTAGCTATGGATTTCTTCTTGAGACAGAGCCTCACTCTTAACTAATTTTTAGACATATCCAATTGCTATAGGATCTGGATTAATATGTTTAACCATATTTGATATTCAGAACATAGAGAATTATGAGTGGGGGGGAAATGGGGGATAAAGACACATATGTAGTACTTTAATCAATAAAGAAACTAAAAAAAAAGAAGGCAGATGGGGTACACACACCACACACACACACACACACACTCAGAGTCATGAACCACATAATGATGTTTCGGTCAAGGACCAACTGTATATACAATGGTGGTCTCATAAGATTATAGTGGAACTCAGTGACAACATAGCCATAGTAATATCATAGTGCAACACATTACTCATGTGTTTGTGGCAATGCTGTTGTAAAAAATACTACTGCACTGCTAGTTGTATAAGAGTATAGCATATACAATTACAGTACAGTAGTAGTCCATACCAAATAGGTTTGCGTAAGTGCACGCTGTGATGTTTGCCCAACAACGAAATCACCTAATTACACATTTCTCAGAATGCACCTCTGTCATTGTGGCACATGATTGTGTGTGTAATTTTCATTTCATATATATATATATATAATGCCAAATGAAAAAAATATCCAACATATATGAAAATGAATAGTTTAATTAAAAGATTTGATCCTTCAAGATATATATCCTCAGCCACATAGAAAACACATTACAGAGGACTTGTACTGTGGGTCCCGGTGGGTGGGGGTTGAATTTTGTTTACTGACATTATATACTCCAGCGCTATGCCTAGGCATTTGCCTTCTAGCTTGCTCTAGAAGCACATATGCTATATATTCTCATATGAGGAATGGAGTTGGAGTTCTCCAACCACTAAGATGTAATGTTGAGGTGCTCTGGGCATTGCTCTCCTTAACACTCATATCCAATGAGGCTGGGAATAGACATTCAGCACACATTTCCTAAGCTCCGTCTATAAAGCAGATTCTTCGTGAGTAAGATGTGGCCCCGGACTTTTAGAAAGACTACAGCAGGGCCCTCAAGTCCTGCATAATTTGGAAGGTTCTTATAACGTAGCATTGCTTTGGGTAAAGTAGCTTTATCTTGGGAGATGAGGTTGAGGCTGGCATAGTTAAACTACACTGTGCCCCTGGGTTTGCATTAAAGTAACATATTCCACATTGATCAAGGGCAGCATAAGAAGTCAGCTGCTTACAGAATCTAAACTGAGGAACCAGAATAAAGATTCCTCTCTCCAGAATTCATTTGACCACACTAGGTGCCTCTAAAGTACCTCTAGCATCTCAGCTCATGGTCTGTGTATATACGTGTGTGCTAGAGAGCGAGAGAGAATTTGAGTTGTGTGGAACCAGCAAGTGTGCTAGTCACTGTGAAAAGAAAAAGGCCCTGGTTTGTGTGTTTGCTGACTTCTGTGGTGTAAGTACTTCCACCATGGCTGATTTGAAGCTACCAGTGACTTAACAACCTGCTCAGAGAGTTTCTGAATATTTTAAAAGTGACTGTCATCACCAGTGTAAGCTGACTCCAACATTCAGTTGCCTGGAACCTTCCTTTACCTTCCTTTGTTTCTTTCTCACTTACTATTTCTCTCTTCTCATAACTCCTCAGCCAGAAAGAGTAGGCTTTCTTTTCATCCCTATGGATCATGTTCTTATTCTATTATGGAGTGGTAGGCCTCTTGGCTAGAGGCATCTTATAATTTATGATCCAAAACAGAACTTTTTTGAGAGTAAAAGGGAGCGCTCTCAATTATTCATCAGGACAACAGGAATAAATCGGGACTTTCCAAAGGACTGAAATGTATGATTACCACATGCATGGCCTAGTCTTCATCATCAGAAATTGTATTTTCTATAAAATATGGGATACACTCTATGACCTGAGTTTTCCATGCTTGCTTCTCAAAGAAATTTAGGAAATCTTTCTCATCCACGCCTGGTTCTTAACCCTGCTTTCTTGTTAACTAGGCCTCCAATATGGATGACTACAAGGAAACATCTGGTTATTTAATATTTTCTTACCTTTCTCTATTAATAAATATCCTTACAGGCCATTGAAAGGAGAGGCCTGTCTTTGAAGTCAGACTGGGATACACATTCAGGTCTGGAGTGTCAGTGTCAGTGGATTGGGGGACAGGTGGTACTGGACTTTAATGGGGTTACCAGCTCTTCCTGGTTCACCTGAAACTATCCTGATTTTAAACCTAGAATTCTGCATCCCAGGAACTCTCATGGTTCTTGGAAAACTGAGATGGTTGGTCAGCTTACAAACCCGCTGAACTGTTCAGAAGATCACACGTCATGTAACAGTGCATTTCATCTGGATGGAGCTGCTGTCCTCAGGGCAGGGTGAGTGAGTGTTAGAGGACAAATACCAAGCAATGTTTTCAGTTTTGCTTCGCTCTGTGTCCCCTCTGTTCTACTTTATTCCCAACTATGCAGAGCCACAAACTGTTCAGTAGACACATCTAGATGACGAGTTGGTCTTTTAAGTCGTCTCAGTAATGCAATTAATTATAGGCACAACATAAGAATTGTGAAGATTAATCTGATATAATCCTTCTTCCCCCACATGAGCCCCCAACAAGATTCCTTAAAGAAAACCTCTGTAATCCCCTCACCAAGGGAAGCCCGCGTCGCCAAAAGTGGACTTCATTTTCCTGGGACTTCGCTTGGAATGTTCACTGCAATCAGGGGCAGAGGTTCAAGCAAGCTGTGCACTCCATCCACCTCCCAGCGACCAGCACGAAACTGTTCTCTCACAAAGGCTTTATTTACACTGGCTTAATAAGAAGCTCGTTCCTTAAAACATAGTGTGAGTTTAATGTCAATGACAGGGGGTGGATGGCAAGTGCAGAACCAAACCTTCCACTCCCTGGGACGGTTCAGCTGGTGTCATCGCAGCACAGGTTTCTCTCTGCAGCCTGAGAGGTGCAACCCTGACAGGTAGGAAACAGCCCTAGAGGGGCCTGCTTGGTCTCAGGGACTCATTCCAACTCTGCCACCTCTGCCACAGCTGCCCCATTATACCAGGCAGAATAAATGACCCTTGCAGAGGCAGGCTTGAAATGACATCAACCTTTTTCCATCTGGAAAAAAATTGAAATCACCATCGTTTTGGTAGTTTTGTAGGGAGTAAAGATTGTGACTTAAGAAGTTATGACTTGGAACTCAATTTAGGACAAAAGATGCCTTTTTCCATTTGCACCAGATGGTACATACACAGCACCTTCATTATTAGCTCTTCAACCACACACCTCTTTTTTAGGTTGGCAGGCCCTTCGGATTCTTCTTAAAACAATACATAGTCAATGTGCTGGGTGGGATTAATGAGCTTCAGTTCTTCCTTTAATTCCACCCTGCTTCTCCCTACTCATAAGTGAGTCATATTGGACACAGCAGTAGGCAGAACAAGGATTGGGAGCCACCACAGTACCTGGTACATAGCAGGGATAATGAATAAGACCTGGTTTTCTGGCCCTGGCTGTGTTGTTAACTAGCTGTGCGACCTCAGGGTCAGTTTACCTCTTTGGCTCTGTTTCCACAACTCTAAGAAGCCCCTGCATCTCTAAGAACCAATGCATTGTACGCTTCAGCAGCTTTTCTACCTTCTCCTGATTTCTTTGTGTTCCTCCCTGTCTCTCCCTAGAAATTGAGTAGGCTGATTGGATAGGCTGATGGGGTGGCCCTGGCTGGGGATGAGGCGAGGATGGTGATTAAGACTGACTAGGAAAAACCACAGGTGTTTCCTTCCTCCCCTTTACTCAAATCCTATTTTCAACAGAAGCCTCCCCAAGACACTAGATGACTTTGCCTTCTTCTGGAAACTGACTTCACAGGAGCCGCCCAGTCCTATTTCATGTCAGATTCTTCCTAACTCCCAGTCTATCATCTTCAACTTTGGGAGACAGTAGCTGACAGTGATGTCCTGGTAAATTGGGTCTCCAAAAACAAAGTCCGAATTGGTATCATTCATCTATTTTCAGGGCAATTATGACTTCCGTGGCTGATTTCAATCTAACAGTGGTTTAACAACCTGCTCGAGAATTTCCTGAAGAATTAACACTCTGTTCTCATGGGCTGGTATGAACCAATGCCAGCACACCACTGGCCTTTACAGACTATAAGTGGGAATCATACCTATTTCTTTCATTGGTCATGGTATCAACATAGCGCAGTGCACACAGTAGGAACATATGTGAAACCCTTGATGGACTGAACCTCTTCATGTCTTGATCAGTACAATCTTCCTTACCTTCTACTATAGACTGAAGGTTTGTATCCTTCTAAAATTCATATATTGAAGCCTAATCCCCAGTGTGATAGTATTTGCTGGTGGGGCATTAGGAAGGTGATTAGGTCATAAAGGTGATGTCCTCGTGATAAGGATTAGTGCCCTTTTAAAAGAGACCCCAGAAAGCTTTCTCACCCCTATTTTCCCTGTGAGGACACAGTGAGAAGATAGCCATCCGTGAACCAAAAAGGGGGCCCTGGCCAGACACCAAATCTGCTGGCACCTTGATCTTGGTCTCCAGTTCCTCCAGAGCTGTGAGAAATAAATTTATATTGCTTATAAGCCATCTAGTCTATGGTATTCTGTTATAGCAGCCTGAACAGACTACCACAGTCTTCATAATCTTTCTTGTGGAAAATAATTGCAATAATTTACCAACCTGGTCTTGGCCCCATGGCCCTAATTCATTCTATTTATTGTGATTTTTTTTTAGGATAAAAATTAGTCCCGTTTTGTTGTTGTTGTTCCTTTCTTCTCCCGGTACTTTGATTGTTAATGCATACATATACACCCATGAAAAAAAAATGGATGCTTTCCCAATTTGTATCTTAGAAAAGGAAAGGTTCTCCTAGAGCTAAATTTAAGCAGCCTGAACTCCACCTCACACTGGAGTCTTCTTGAGGTCCATGGCAGGTTGTGATTTATTCAAGGATTCCTTCTTGAAATTCCATCTCTGGAACTGACCGTTAGGTCAAAAGAAAATTTTAGAGACCAACCTATGACCAGCAAATCAGATATTGATTGCAGAAAGCTTTAATAACTTAAAGACCCTCCACTGTTTGACTCTTATTTTAGTTTGTTTTGTTTAACTTTTGCTCTAACTTTGTTGTGCAAGCTCTCATTGAAGAGCTATGCCAGTTGTGGCTCTTGGACAGTGTTCCTTTTTTCCTGCAGAGATGTTTCATCGGGAGCCAGCCTTGACTTTTCTTTCAGCCATAATGTAAGCATGAAAATACTATGAAAATGAACAACAAAAATAAGGTTTTATGGCTTTCTCCAGCAATGTAGAAAGCCAGGAAAGGCAAGAACAGAATTCAGTCATTCATCTTCCTTTCCTATTAACTTGATTTCAATTTCTCTTCCAGAAAAAATATTTGACAAACTTCTTCATTAGTGTGGAGTTGGAGAAAGTGCAATAATTTTGGCTCAGGTGGGTTCACACTGCTCTGCCCTGGCAGTTCTGGCCCATGGAGCTTAATGTTGGGTTTATGATTCATACCAGGTTATATAGCAAAGACTTAATGAAGAAGGCAATAAGGTTGCTGAGAGGGGGTCCAAGGTTGCAACAGCCAAAAGCAGACATCATAGGTCAAGGCTGAGGTGTGCTGGGAAAGTTGGGCAAGGACAAAGCTGTATCCACTAATTATACTCATTCCCAGAAAAACAATCCACTCTCCAAAGTGGAAAAATACAAGAAGGCCACTACAAATAGAGTGAGCTGTCAACAAATTAAAAGCAGTCATGATATTCATAGACTTCTGGGGTTAAAGTGTTAGGTGGTTATTACCAATCAGATTAGGGAGCAGTGGTGCGCTTACACATTCCAAAGAGGACACAGCAGATAATTCTGAGAAGACATAGTCAGGGCCAGCCTGAAGCACAATTATGTGATTTATCTTGGCTTCCCCTACTTCTGTTATTCTACCATTTATCTTGCTTCTCAAGTCTTATGACTCCCTACCCTTTCCAGGAGCTTTCTAACTCCACTCATTCACTGAGGCACTGAATTCTCATTAAAAATGCTTCCAGGAGAATGTTATATGGTGGATTTGATCATTTGGGACTCAGATGTAGATTTAGATGTAAATACTGCCTTCCTATTGCTTTCTAGTCCAATAACATGCAAACTTGCCTGCATATTTAGAACTTGGGAAGCCTTTTAAAATATTAGTCCAGCCCAGTAGAATGGCTCGGTTGAGCACCAGCCTGTGCACTGAAAGGTTGCTGGTTCCATTCAGGGCACATACCAGGCTTGTGGTTTGGATCTCTGGTTGGGGCACATATGGAAAGCAGCAGATGAATGTTTCTCTCTCTCTCTCTCTCTCTCTCTCTCTCTCGTTCTCTGGTGCGGATTAAAAAATAAAATAGCCTAGCTAGTGTTGCTCAGTGGTTGAGCATTGACCTATGAACCAAGAGGTCATGGTTTGATTCCTGCTCAGGGTACATGCCCAAGTTGTGGGCTCAATCCCCTGTTGGGGGAGTGCAGGAGGCAGCTGGTCAATGATTCTCTCTCATCATTGATGTTTCTATCTCTCCCTCCCTTTCCCTTCATCTCTGAAATCAATAAAAAATATTTTTAAAACTAAAATACAAAATAAAATTTTAATCCATTTCCCTCCCTCTTCATCATCCTCCAAGTAATCAGGGCAGTGAGGGGAAGGGGCGTTTGGATGGTGGGAGGCAGCCTGATGGCTGAGGAATAAAGTGAGGAAGATGCAGAGGCGATAGATGAAGGAGGCAGGTTTGGGATGGGTTAGGGTTAGGATCCACATTTCTCACCCTCTAAGACAAGATTTTCAAACATAAAAACAGGGAAGCTAGAAAGATCCTGATGTGTTGGATTGAAATTAGAAGTACTGGTATGAACTTATAAGTTTTAAATACATGTACATAGATACAGAGGTAGTTATAGATACATGTAGCAATAAGCACAACAAGTGCGCAGGTCTTCGCTTTTAAATACCTCCTCCATTAAAAGGAGCCAAGTCTTCTTAGAGGAATGGCTAGTTGTAGGGCTAGGTCAAGGAAAGAACAAGATGACCCCAAATCTTGTTGTAACAGAAAATAAATACTCAAAGAATGATAGGGACATGCCAATGGGGCACAAAAGTCAGTTCAAAGGAGCTCTTATTGGCCAAGTTCAGGAAAACTTAAGAATCAAAATATTAATAAGAATATTGGATGGAAACTCAATGAATATAAGAATCCATGAGTTCACATTGATATAAATAAATGTATAAATAAACAAATGAAGGAGACGAGGATGACAACTCTTATAAGAGGATGACACCTGAGTGTGGAGGTTTGATGAAGGATAGTACATTGGTTTAATATTAGAATATCTCCCCACAAAATACTAATCAAATACAAGAGGGAAATGGTGACCTCATAGTGGGCACCACTAATAGTGAACAGGTTAGTATAATATAGCCTCCTAATGTGATGCATTGGGAAGAGCACAGCATCATTTCTCCAAATTTTCTGCCAAGAATGCAAGGAAACACGTTGCATCCAAGTCAAGTGTCTTCCTGATGAATGAGAGTCTGTGTTCTTTAAGGTTGGCAAGAATACAGAGTCAGTGAAAGAGGGGGAATTGCTTCAGAATGAAGGAGAACAACGAGGCAATGGGTGTCCCTGGAGAAGAATGAGGAAAAGGAACATTGTTGGGACAGTTGGAGAAATTTGAATGTCAGTGGATTGGTGTTGTGTGGATGTTGACTTTCAGACTGAGAAAGTAGTGTCATAGTACCACAGAATAGTGTTCTTGTTTTGTGGAAGTAGACATGTAGTATTTAGTTGTCATGGGTCAGGATGTCAAAAAAACAATGTTCTCTCTCTCTCTCTCTCTCTCTCTCTCTCTCTCTCTATATCTCTCTCTTTCTCTCTCTCTCTCTCTTCCTCCCTCCTTCCCTCCCTT
>NW_006282125.1:111553-117039 GCF_000327345.1 Myotis davidii | reverse complement strand
GCAAGCCTCATGTTAGTTTCAAGCTGCCTGGCTGCCGGCCGCCATCTTGGCTGGCAGTTAATTTGCATATTGCCCTGAGAAGGGTAGCGGATGTATGCTAATTACCATGTTTCTCTTTTATTAGATAGGATATATACTTTTCTACAAATTAATCGATATATATAAACTAGAGGCCCGTTGCAGAAAGATTCCTGCAAGAATAGGGCTTCCTACGGCTGGAGTGAAGCAGAGAAGGGAGTGAAACCCGCTGAGGTGGGCTTTACTTCTATCTCTGCTGCCCGGCTTGTTTTGTTCCTGCCTCCCACCTCCGCCACCCAGCTTGTTTTGGGCCACCTGGCTTGCTTCCCTCCCAGCTGGCATATGCAAATTAACCGCCATCTTTGTTGGTGGTTAATTTGCATATCGTGCTGATTAGCCAATGGGAGGCATAGCAAAGGTATGGTCAATTACCTTGTTTGGCTACTATTAGATAGGATATGTGTGCATATATGTATGCATGTATGTGTGCCAGAGTTACTAGAATTAGGCTAAGTATATAGAGCCCTAAGGGAGTGATCGAAGAAATAAAATAGTAACTTCTAATATTATCCCCATCTTTATTCGTCATTATTTGGATCAAACACACACAGACATCATGGACCCATTCTACTCCCTCAGAGTCCCCTAAATATCCCTCTTTGGTTGTCATGTTAAAATGTAAGTCCATGACCCTACACTATTGTTCATTTATACTGATATAGATCTTTTTTTGTTGTTGTTGTTTTGTTTCTTTAAAAAAAATATTTTATTGATTTTTACAGAGAGGGAGAGGGATAGAGTTAGAAACATCGATGAGAGAGAAACATCGATCAGCTGCCTCCTGCACACCTCCCACTGGGGATGTGCCTGCAACCAAGGTACATGCCCTTGACCAGAATCAAACCTGAGACCCTTGAGTCCACAGGCTGACGCTCTGTCCACTGAGCCAAACCGGTCAGGACCTGATATATATCTTAAAGATCCTTCAAAGCCACAAGTAGCATTCATCCACCCAGCAAGTGTTTAATGAGCACCTACTAGGCACCAGGCCCTGCTCAGGTTCTTGGGACACATCAGTGAACAAGAGGTAAGATCCCCTGCCCAGTGGTGCTCTACGTCAGGGTGATGATTTACGTGCATCATCTGTGACATTCACCACCTAAGTTGTGACCACGTCACAGCAGTGTTGATATATAGTTTTTGTTCTGACTCAAAAAAAGGAAACTGTTCATATTGTGCCTGCAGGCAGAACCTTTCCACAACACCAGGAACCTGGAGAGGCTCTTTAATGACAACCAAGTTTCCTTCAGGATCCACATGTGCTGTAATTCTCCTTTGGGCTCTGGGGGACACATGTGGCCTTCAAAACAGTCAAACCCGTCTGACTGAACAGAGCCACATACTCTGGGGTATCTGGCCTGGAAGTCATAATGCTACGTCTTCATTATTGCCGCTGCTAAGTATGAGGACACGGAGGAGGTGCACACAAACCCTTACAAATACTTGGTTACTTCTGTCGTTACCTGAGTGTGACTCTGACAGGCCCTGCTAATGGGGCTTAACATGCTGTCGATTTAGGAGAGGCCGGACTTCAAGACCTTGGCAGTGCCGAGATGCTCCCTCTTCTCTGGGTCAGCTTAGATAGGACCCCCAGCCTTGGCCTTGCGCCTGGCCTACCCCTGGTTGCCCTGGCATGGCCCCAGCCTGACTCTGGCTGAGCCGGCCTCTCCCATGTAAGAAATGCATGTTAAGGTGGTTGGGATAGGGAAGAGGGGTGTTAGGTGAGAGACTGAGCTACAGGTTTCTCTTACCACAGTGTAGACATTGTGGTTTTGTTGGAATCACATTCAGGTTTATGGGCATTGGTTTTTATGAAAAACCCAGGGCCATTTGCCCAGGAGTGAGTTGACCCAGCTCAGCCACAAATGACACTTTGGCTAGAGATAAGCTCCTGTAGGGAAGGGGGAACCCCTCCCTCCTCTAACTGTATTTTTGTTTATTTATTTTTAATTGATTCTTAGAGAGAGAGGAAGGGAGAGGAAGAAGGAGAGAGGTACATCATTATGAGACATTGATCGGCTGCCTCCTGCACACCTCCTACCGGGGATCGAGCCTGGAACCTGGGCATATGCCCCGACTGGGAATCAAACTGGTGAGCTTCTGAGGCATAAGACGATGCCCAACCAACAGAGCCACTCTGGCCAGGGCGCCCTTTTCTAACTTTAAAGATGGTGTGATAAGGGAGGAAGAACACTGGAAACCTGGGTTCTGCTGCTGCTCTGCCAATTAGCTGTGTGACTGAAGCTCTGTGTCTGTTTCCTCATCTTTAAATGGGTGGGGTGGAGCAGCTGACCTCTCAAAGTCCTCCAGCATTCTGCAATTCCATGCAGGCATGTCTACATAATTTGCTGGGTTGGGTAGGAATGAAAATGCAGGGCCCCTTGTTAAACATTCTTAAGAATTTCAAGACAGCCACAGCCGAACATTGAACCAAACATAGGGTCCTTCTAAGCACAAGCCCTATGCACCTTCCCAGGTAGTGTGCCCATGAAGCTGGCCTCAACTCTATGCATGTCCCATCACCACCCTTTGCTCATTACACCCAATGGGGAATCTGTTAATGCAGCAGGAAGACATGGGCTTGCAGTCAGAAAGCCTTGCCCTTTAATCTTAGTCCTGTGCCCTGGTGTGTGATCTTGGGTCACTCGCTTACTACTCCTTGCCTCAGTTTCCTTGTGTGGGAAGCAGGGACAATCACACCCACCTGGCTGAGCCCCACAGCGTTACATTAAACCGGGCTCGTTCTGAAAGCGGGTTTCACGGAGCCGTTGCTTTTTAAGGCAATGTTGTGTGCTGCTGGAGAGATGGACTCAAAACAGACTTTCTTTCTGCCAAAAAATGTCACGAGTGGTTTTTTACAGCAACGGCATCTGCGGTGCTCTGCTCTCTGGACCACACACTCTACGATTTAGGAAGTCATTCCGTTCCCAACTGTAATTTATCTCTTGGGCCTGTTACTTTTTTCACTCTGTTCCCCATCCTCCCACCCTTCCCCCTGCTATTCAGGACTGCATATGGGTTTTGAGAAAAACCATTTGCGTTTCACATTTATTTCACGGCTATCATTGGTCTTGTTTATTTTTAGTTCACGTGGATTCACATGGGCAGCTTCCCCTGCTCTGGTGCAGCCAGAGATGACCTGGGTCTCTCTCGGCTCGAGTAAATATGCTGGTGGAGGTCAGTCATTCCTATACCGGGTGGGGCAAAGGTAGATGTACAGTTGTTCATGTAATACAGTAATTAATAGATAATAATACAAATAACGTCTTTCGTGTACTCACAACTGTACACCTATTTTTGTCCCACCCTGTATTCCTTCCTTCCTTCATTCACTCATCATTTTTTGAGCACTTACTATGTGCCGGCCATGTTGCAGGCATTGGGAATATAGAGATGAATCATGACCTTTGAGAAGTTCAAGATTAAGTGGGAGAGACAAATGAGTGGACTTAAAAAGCTTAAAATACAACACGGTAAATATTTTTATAAGGACTGTAGGGTGTGGGGTGTGGGAAAAGTGACTCCTGTGAGTTCAGTTTCCACCTGGGTGAGCCAGAGAAGAGAACATTTGAGCTGGATCTTGAAGGGTGAGTAGGAGTTTTCATGAAAAGACATGGCCATCTGAAGGGAATCCTGGCACCTCACTGCTGCTGTGTCAGCCTTCATATTGTTTCTTGTCACTTCCCCAAAACGTGTGTCTCGGGACCATCCTCATGGTTTTCCAGCTTCACACACTAAGCAGGCGGCGGCACACCATCTACCTCTTGTTCTAGCAGATGAGAATGTCTGCGGGTGAGGTCCTTTCACTCTCCTCTTTACCTGAGTTAGGTGATTCTTCAGTCCCCCACCTTTCCTTTCTTCTCTCTCAGAGGAGCAGGTCCTTTCTCCTTCCAAAGCCATCTCACTTCCTCTAAGACTTGCTTATATAGTTTTGTCTCTCATAGCTTCAAAATCTCCCACTTTCCAGTTCCTTTCCCTCTGTCAACAAACAAGATCCAGTCTCTCCCAGCCTAAAACAAACAAAACTTCTGGGAGCCCTGCGATGCTCTTGAGCTGTGGGTGCTGACCACCTTCCCGGGCACTGTGCTGAGGAAATGGGCTTCCAGGCATGACATGTTCACTGCTCCTTCACTCCTAACATTCCAGCAGTCAACCTCCTCTTTCCTTCTGAGGCATTAAATCTTATCTCTCAAAAGTCAACAGACCTGCAAATGAAGGATCCACAGGCCCATCTCCAGCCCTCATTCTTACCCACTTCTGCATCATTAAAATCCTTGGAATGTCATTCTCTCTTGGCATTGTACTTCCCACCCCTTCCCTCATTCCCTGGTTGCCTCCTTGCCTTCCCATCAGCCCTTCTTCTCTTCCCTTGTCCCAGATCCCACCCCTCAGTATCTACACTGCCCCCTGGCATCAGCTATATAACCAACTCCCACACCCCATGTTTTGGTTCTTCTGCTTCTCTAAGCCTCATTCATGAATGTCCAATGGTCTCTGTGATATATATATTTTTTAAAATTTAATTTTGTTTTATTTCTTAAAGTATTACAAAGAGTATTACACATGTCTCCCCCCCCCCCCCTGACATTCCCCCAGCCTCCTTTTTATATAATGGTCTTTATTATCCATAAATGAATGAGATCATGTGGTATTTTTCTTGGCTTTCCAGGGGCTGTCTCAGTCTCGCAGGGGCCGTCTCAGCCTCACAGGGGCTGTCTCAACCTCACCAGGGCCATCTCAACCTCATGGGGGCCATTCCAGCCTCACGGGGGCTGTGTCAACCTCACAGGGGCCATCCCAGCCTCACAGGGGCTGTTCCAGCCTCACAGGAATGAATGAGATCATGTGGTATTTTTCTTGGCTTTCCAGGGGCTGTCTCAGTCTCGCAGGGGCCGTCTCAGCCTCACAGGGGCTGTCTCAACCTCACCAGGGCCATCTCAACCTCATGGGGGCCATTCCAGCCTCACGGGGGCTGTGTCAACCTCACAGGGGCCATCCCAGCCTCACAGGGGCTGTTCCAGCCTCACAGGAGCTGTCTCAGCCTCACAGGGATTGTCTCAGCCTCACCAGGGCTGTTTAAACCTCACCGGGACCGTCTCAACCTCACTGGGGCCGTCTCAACCTCACCAGGGCTGTCGCAGCCTCACCAGGGCCGTCTCAGCTTCACGAGGGCCGTCGCAGCCTCACCAGGGCTGTCTCAGCCTCACGAGGGCCGTCGCAGCCTCACGGTGGCTGTCGCAGCCTCATGGGTGCCATTTCAACCTCACAGAGGCGGTCCCAACCTCACAGGGGCCGTTTCAACCTCACAGGGGTCATCTCAACCACACTGTGGCCGTTTCAACCTCACTGGGGCTGTCACAGCCTCACAGGGGCCGTCCCAACCTCCCAGGGGCTGTCCCAACCTCACA
>NW_006282125.1:108403-111394 GCF_000327345.1 Myotis davidii | reverse complement strand
TCTCAGCAACACGAAGTTTGGCATTCTGTCTTTTGTTGGGCGGCTCCTTGCTGGACAAAATTTCCAGGCATTCTTGCTAGCTGAATTTCTGGTATGCTTGCTTGGATTTTGTTTTCTACTAAGTGCACAGACTGCTTGTCTGCTGTCTCCCAGCATCCCATGTGAGACTGGATCTGGTGGACCTGTTTGTGCATTTGCTGGTACAGCTGTTCCATGTTGCCAGCCCAGCCAGGTCCGGTTTCGGCTTCCTCCAAACCTGATTCTGCTTCTTGGGTGTGTCCCTTATGGGTGGGAGGAGTTGAAATCTGCAGTTTGTTGGGTTAAGCTGCAAAAGTGCATGTGGGTCCTTTTGTGCCACTGGCACAGTTTGGGTGGTGATGTAAATTGAGTAGGGTGGGGTCTCAGGGAAGGCCATCCCACCCCTCCCTGTAGGGGTCTGGGACTTCAGAATGCCGCCTCAAACAAGCTCAGTGGATTCGAGAGTATGTAATCCCTTCTGGTTGAAAAAAACCAACTGCTTCTTGATTGTGTCCCTTATGGATGCGAGGAGTTGAAATCTGCAGTTTGTTGGGTTATGCTGTAAAACCACCGGTGGTTCCTTTTGTGCCTCTGGCACAGCTTGGGGAGGGATGTAAATTGAGTAGGGCGGGGTCTCAGGGAGTCACCAGGGCGGAGCAAACAGCAATGGCGTCTCCAGGACTCCTCGCCTCTCCTCCTCCCGAGTGCCTGCGAGCAGCTCCGCGGGAAAGCCACCCTCGCTTTCCGACCCACTGCAAAGCCATCCTGCCTCTCCCCGTAGGGGTCTGGGACCTCAGAATCCCGCCCCAAACAAGCTCATTGGATTCGAGAGTTTGTAACCCCTTTTGATGGAAAAAAAAACAAAACGTGCATCCAGTTGCAGCCCGCCTGGCGTGTGACTCTGTACCTCTGTTCTTGGTGCCTCCGCATATCCTACTCAGTCTCAATGCTCTTCTTTCTTTCCTTCCAGTTGTAGAACTTCCACTGGGCCAGCTTTCCCATGGTTCTGACTGGTAGCTGTTTTGTCTTATAGTTGGCATTTTCAATGTTGTTGTGGGAGGCAGCATGCACAGGTCTGTGACTGATTTATATCTTATGTGGGATCATCTGTGATATTTTTATTGGTGTGGTTTGCTGACACCTCAGCTGCTGAGCTCATTACCTTCTTCCCCACATCTTGATGGTTTGGTGAGTGATACTGTCACCATCCCAGTACCCAGAATCAGGATCTGAGTGACATTAATTATTCCTACTCCTCTCTGTCCCTCAGCCCATTTCCAGTCAGGTACCAAGTCCTGTATGATGCCATTTTGAAATGATTCCTGCTATCTTTGCTGTTATCAGAGCAATGGTTTCACCTTGCTGTTGAGCTATTGTGGTTGCCTGATAATGCGCCTCCATTCTTTTCCAACCTGGATAGGTTAATCTTTCTAAAGCTTTACTCTGATGGTGTCACAACCCTCTTCCTTCCCAAATATAAATTCCCATTTGTCTCTGGATATTAACTAACTGTTTTTAAATCAACCTCTGATTTTTCTATTCAATTCAACAAATTCTTGTTTGATGTCTAGTATGTGCCAGCCACTGGACGAGGAGCTGCTGAAGTGAAAAGAGGAGTGTTTGCCTTTAAGGAATGGAGTCCAACTTGAAGACAAGACCATTGGGATAAGACGTATAATGAGGAGATCTAGAACGCAGAAAAAAAGCAATAATACTCACAGAAGGAAGAAATCACAGCAAGTGTGTGTTGCATGTGTGTGCACGTGTGTGCATGTGCATGTGTGTGCGTGTGTGTGTGTGTGTCTAGGGTTGTGAGTATTAGAGGTGGTGTTTGTGAAAGATTTTGACAGGAAGAAATGAAAATTGAATTTTCCAAGTGACGACAACAATTTCAGCAACAGTGTAAAGACGGGAAAATCCTATGCACATTCGGGAAATAGTGAGCCAGGTTTGCTAAAGCATAGAAGTCTAGTGGGGCCTCGTCTAGTTTACGCTACTTGCTAAGCACGAAAATCCACATCTTCCTTTAGGAGATAGATATTAATTGATATAACCTAGCACTTTGGCTTATCCTTCAATAAAAACATTTATTTGAGTGCCGTGTATATTTGTTGGGACACATACACACACACACGCTCACATACGAGACCATGCTGAGCAGGCGAATGTGGATACACAGACCTTGCTCTTGAGGAGCTCAGTCTATTGGGAGTAGGGAATAGCTGCAACTTCGTGTGGTGAATACTATTAGTACAAGTGAAGATGTGTGCGGTGCCTCTGGCAGCCGGGGGAGGGAAAGGAAATTGAGTTGGCCGGGATTATAAGGAGAACTACATAGATAGGTAGCATTGGATTTAGGCTTTTAAGAACAAGTATGAGTCTGCCAATGAACAGGGGGAAAGTAGGGTGTTTTAGGTAAAGAAACAGGGAGAAAGGTGTGTGTGTGTGTGTGTGTGAAAATGTGTTCATAGGAAGGCAACTTGTCTCTTGGGCTGGAGCACTGCTTCTCAATTGGAGGTTATACCCTGGTGGTTCTTATTGGGGGTGATTTTGTCCCCCAGGGGACATTTGATAATGTCTCTAGACATTTTTTTATTGTCATGACCTGGGCAGCTCAACTAGTGGGTAGAAGCCAGGTGTGCTGCTAAATATTCTACACAGGACAGCCTCTTACAACAAAGAATTATCCCATTCAAAATGCCAATAGTGCTGAGGTTTAAAAACCCTGGGGTAGGTTATGGAAAGAAGTGACAGGAAATGAGGTTGGAAAGATTGATAGGTGTTAATTTGTGCAAGGTCTTAAAGGATATGTAATATAATGCATCATTCTAGAAAGGTATGAGTTTTATTTTTATCCATTTAATTGGTTTCCATTTAATAATAGAAATGGTACTCATTTATATTATAGTTTAATATAAAGTGATAATGCTCACAAATGATAAAAAAGCATTTTTATTTTTTTACAAAATTCTA
>NW_006282125.1:97863-108235 GCF_000327345.1 Myotis davidii | reverse complement strand
CAAGGCACTCAGGGTTAGTCCCTGTGCCTGCAGGCTAAGCTGACCCAGGAAGTGCAAGGGCTGAGCTCTGGGTAGAGATGGACTGGTCTGTCTGAGACTGGAACCAGGAACTGGTCACTTGTCCAGAACTACAGCTAGGTACGGGTTCTCAGGGAAGGCTGGCTCTGGTCTAGGAAGAACATTACATGTTTGTGAACAGAAGGCAGGGATCACCTTTATTAGGCTACATTCATGTTGGGAAAGCTGAATTCATGGTATCGTCACCTACACTCCTGCATGATGAATCTCTGCCCTATCCCTAGAGCTTGGTGTTAGATCCATGATGCTTAGGAGGTAGATAATTGGTTGGAAGTTACTTACAAACACAGGACCTCCTAAGTCTACTTTCAACCTTCCAAACGAAGGTATCTGCCCAGAAATCATTTCCAACACACAGGGAATGAAGAAGGTTATACAGCAGACCCTTCATTCTGATCAATGAAGGCTATTACCAGACTACGAGTGGTTTTCAAAACCTGGAGTTCAGGGAACACTTCCAAATGCTGGAACTTTTGATAGCACACCTAAGGGGATTAGTAGAATTCATCACCATACTGGGTATTCATACATTCATTGAAGTTAAAAGAATATAACCTATGGGTCCAAAGAGAAAGGTCACAATTTAAGTTGGACAATTTTCCCAGCCTCTTACTGAGAAATGTATATGCTGAAGATTAGGATTGCTAGATAAAATACAGGATGCCTGGTTAATTTCTAATTTCAGAAAAATATTGAATTCTTTAGATAGAAGTATGTCCTGTGCTAAATTCATTTATTTGAAATTCAAATTTAACTGAGCACCTGTATTTTTTAATATATTATATTTCTAAATTTATTTCAGAGAGAGGGAGAGAGAGATAGAAACATCAATGATGAGAAAGAATCATTGATTGGCTGCCTCCTGCATGTCCCACACTGGGGATTGAGCCCGCAACCTGGACATGTGCTTCAATGGGAATCGAACAGTGACCTCCTGGTTCATAGGTCTATGCTCAACCACTGAGCCACGCCGGCTGGGTGAGCACCTGTATTTTTCTTTGCTAAATCTGGCAGGCCTACCCCAAGAGAGTGTGAGGTGGGAATCTTCCATTTACTCAGTCAGTATCTGTCCCCCTGCTCATCTGGGGTGAGCAGCTTGCCTCTCTGGACATGACTGTTGTTAAGGACACACCCAACATGGCCTTTGGCCCAAGACAACTACTTCAGCTAGTGCTCAGCTGAAGAAATTGTGATCTGCTTTAGTGCTGGAGGGGGGAAGAGATGGTCTGAAGTGGACTTGCTAATAGATATTTGTCTCTGATGTGGTACATTTTTAAAGGAATTTTCTCCATTTGATACACATTCACTGAACCTCTGAACTGTCCTAGGCACTTAGGATAGAATGAGGAACAAAATAGTTTCTTGTTAGGACAAGGAACTAAACACTCCTTTTCTCACGGTGCCTCGGTGCTCATGGGGGCAGCTTGTGAATGCTAATGGGATTGACTTGAGTTAGATGTGACTCCATGTGTTGGCTTTGCCTCACTTGAGTACCTCGTAGCTATTTGGATACATCTGCTTACTGCCCTGATCGTGTTTTCTTATACACTCCTGAGGCAAAATTATTGCTATGCCAGCATCTGCCTTGGTAGATTTTACGAGAACAGACAGCAATAAATACTGGTGTGAAAAAGAAAGCTTTTAGGAGCCCGATTCTCGGGAGAACATTTTGCTTTTTTGGCATGTGCCCATGTATGTTTTTGTGAGTGGATCTGGGGGCACAGATGACAGGTCTCTTGAAAATGTTGGATGTACAGAGACCACCTCCTTTCTGAGTGAACCCTAATTTTTTTTTAAAGATATATTTTTTTTCTTGACCAGTTTAGTTGCAAAATCAAACACTTAAAAGATTCTAGTAACAACTTTTTGGGCAGAAAAGATGGCCGCTGCTCGGGGCTTGGTTCAACAGCAGACACTGAAATGTGGCTTGGCTCCATCCCTTGGCATAGTACTAGGGTGTTATGTTCCACTAGAGGCCTTGGTACCTTTCAGAAACTCGCCAAATCAGGCACAGACTTGCTGGCAGCCGCAGTAGAGGGATCTTACTGATCCATGCCCAGCTCTCAGGAGGTAACTGGCAAGAGAAAAGAAAGCAAAACAAGCAACCAAATCCCTATACACCTTATAAATTTGACTTGGAAATTTTGCCTCAAGGCTGTCAAAGAGTAGAAATTACTATTCAATTTTCTCCAAGGCCAGTTTTCTACATTTGGTCTTCAATGTAGAAAAAATACTGTACATCCGATTATCTGAGTATCAACTTTACTTTATTTTATTTTTTAAAGTCTAGCCATTCCCAGGGTTGGGTGACTCTGCTCCCTGAAGATAAACTCGGGTGATGCCACTCCTGGCCCAAGTTAGGCCTTCTTAGGTCCTGTGACCTGCTTCCACTTCAGGGCCAAGCCCTGAAATCATGTGCATCCACTGTGCCTGTGTCCATTTAATAATAGAAATGGTACTCATTTATATTATAGTTTAATATAAAGTGATAATGCTCACAAATGATAAAAAAGCATTTTTATTTTTTTACAAAATTCTATAACTAAAGCTTTGAGGTTATTTGAACAAAGATTTTCTTATGGAAAGGTATCCATTTGTATCCCCTCCCTGGTTACTAGGAGACATTTGTTTATCTGAATCTCCTCTTCCTGGGATAAGTAGATTGTCTCCATTCTGTCTGAGGCTGTGGAGCTGGGAATCCACCAGCGGGTTGGAATGTAGATTAGGTCCCTCTGGCTGGTTTGTAACTAAAGCCAGAATGAGCAATTTAGGGAGTAATATGGGGATAGCCTTTTGCCGCCCTCTGGTGGAAAAGGCGGGCATTGAACAAGTCATAATGAAGACTATTTCCTGAGCAAATGCTGTTAAGGTGTAGGTACAGGGAATAATTACACGTAGGGTTATTCAGTTACACTAAAATGTGAATCTAAATGTTATAATAGAAAGATGTTAAATTAATAAAGTTTGAAAGATTTCAAACTGTATGAGAATCGGATTTCTCAGACACAGGGAGCTTTAATTCCATCCTCTTGGTTTGCTGGGAACTCGTTTCTCATTTTTCTCTCTAAACTCTTCCTTTTCTTTAACCATAATTTTATGTAGCTCAAGCTAATTATAATATTCTTTCAAGGGGTTATCTCTAAATATTTCTAAAAAGTGAAAATCAGCCAGAAATTTTTAATTTTAATATCCTTCAGATCTTAAACTGGGATTTATACCTCCACATTCAGATCAAAATCCAAACCAAAATTCACTTCAGGGATTAAAATAATACATGTTAGTCTTATATCTTTTTTTTAAGTCCTAAAAATGTTAAAAGTCTCAAAAAGTATTGTCATGCCGAAGAATGCATTTTTAATTAAAATCTATGACAGAATACTTCTTAGAATCAAGGAAATGTTGGGAGATTGTGCATGGATTAGTCCCACATTATGCATATAAGCTTGACTGACCTTTCAACTGTGTCCCAGTGACTTCCAGAGCTATCATGTTTTTTGAATTAAGAAATTCTTAATGCCAGCCTAGTACCTGGTTCTTATCAGGCTTTTTTATTCATGAACTAATTCATTTAGCATTTACTCAAGAAACACTAACTGAGCATCTGGGTGCCAGCAGGAGGAAGGAGGACATTCCCTGCATGGTGGTGCCTGCAGACTGAGCACCACTGTTTCAGGAACAGGCAGACCGGCCAGTATTGCAAAAGAGCTAGAGATGAAGTGAGATGGGAGTCAGAGATGGAAGAGGTTAGTTTTGGCTTTGGAGGGAGGGGGGTGGAATGAGAGGCATCTGAAATGAGAATTAGATGAGGAATGTGATTTGGACATCACAATTATTCTACATTGCAGAAATCTAGAAATTTCTTCTAAAGGGATAATTTTTTTCTTAGGAAAATAAGTTGTAGACAGATAGTAAATGTCATAGAAATGACTTTCACCCATTCAGGAGATTTGTGAAAGTGAGAATAAGTGTTCAGATACTGTCAAGTTTTGATTGACATCTGCCCTTCATGTCTGGAAAGATTTCTGCTCTTCTCCTTGAAACCCTCTTCTCTCTCCTGACCAAAAGCAATAAACAACAGAGGAGGAATAACCAGGTTATTCCTTCTCTCTGTCCCTAGCTTTCCCTTCAGTCCAATGCTACTCATTTGCTAAATAGCTATTGTGCCCTTATTATATGCTAGATACTCTGCTAGATACTGGAACACATGTGATAACAAACACATGTGATCCTTTTTCTGAAAAAGCTTTTACTGAATGGAGATAGCCAATTAAACAATAGAATAAAAACTCTTAATCCTATATAATAAAAGCATAGAATGCAAATTGACCGAATGGAGAAATGACCAGTCGGCAGGGGGCAGGGCCAGTGAGCAGGCAGCGCCAGGCCAGCCAAGGCGCATGCCAGCAGGCAGAGGGAGGGAACGGTGATGCGGGGGAGGGGGTGGCAACCAGCAGTGGCGGAGGGGTGATGGGGGGCCCGGCACTGTCCCCTGATCACCCGTCCGAAAGTATCTATATACCTGATCGGCCAGTTGCCTTCCACAAAGGGAGGCCAGACTGCGGCTTAGGCCCACCCCCCCCCCCGCCCCCGCAGACTGTGAGAGGACGCAAGTCGGGCTGAGGGACCCCCCAACCCAGTGCACAAATTTTCGTGCACCAGGCCTCTCGTAAGATACAAGTAATTATTTTAGAAGCTTTCTGATTCCCTATGCCTTGAGCTAGGTGTTAAAGACCTGAGCTTGTCACTTTTGGGAGGCTCTCCAGTGCACTCAGAAGCATCACTGCTACTTCTGGTAGCATAGTGGTTATCCGGTCTCATTAGGGCTTCAAGAAGCATTTCATCACAGTCAGCCTCAGGTGAAGCATGATGTCACAGCACAGCATGGCTTCTCACATCCCATTTCCCATTAGAAAGGAGAGCACTACTGTGTTCAAAGCTAAAGACAGGGCCAATCCCACCTCAGAATCCCATTTTGAGGGGCGTTTCCTAGGACTACTTCTCGCTCCAAGTATCATATCAGTCAGAGTCCACTAGTTAAACACAATCATATTAAGTATCTCACCAGAGGAAAGTTAATATAAGGAATTGGTTAAACATATAGATGCTTAAGAACTGAAAGCACACATGCAACACTGAAGGTAACACAGAGATAACTGCTGGAAACAGTTCCATACAACCCCTGGTGCTGGGGAAACAGGGACAGAGTTTGGGGTTATGAGAATTTAGACTTTTGGAGGAAGGGATCTGCAGAATTGGGAACCAGATCTTTGAGGTCAGGACACCATCCAGTTGCTGCTAGTACCTCTGAGGGCTCAATTGGGTCTGCGAGTGTGTCAAAGAGTTAGGGACTAGAGCCAGCTGCCATTACCTGAGATGGAGAGCTGTGGCATGGCAACACTGTCCTAATAAGGGAGCAAATAAGAAGGAACAAGTCCCCTCTCTCCTCTCCTGCCTTCCAACCTCCCTCTAGTGGTACATGTTGGTATAACTACCAGCTAGCAAAGACCATGTGGAATTACAGCCTGCCAGCCACAAAATCACCCAGTATAGAGGGTGGGATGGAAGCTCAGAAGCCATAGCTGGATGGGCCAGAGGTATTTGTCTCTGAATATATTGGTGTACACACACACACACACACACACACACACACGCACGCACACGCACATACTCCTAAGACTTTGGTACACACTATTTGGCCAAATATTTTTTTCTCATTACAATATATATTTATTTATTTCCTTTAAATAGAACATACAAATAAGCTCACAGAAGAAAAAGATTCATCCCACTGCTGGAAAGATAATCCTTGTTAACATTTTCACTTAGATCGTTCCAGATCTTGTTCTCAATGTACAGATATGTATTTTTTCATTATTCATACAGTTTTCTAAACTGCTTTAAAAAACGTTTTACTATATCACCAAAAGTTCCTCACATCAATGTATATTTACTTATTTACAACAATGTGCTCAAAACTGATCTTAGAATGTGTCTTATGAGCCTCCTCCGGGGGTCTGGGTAAGGGGCCTTAATGGGAGGGCCCTGTGTTCTACCATATACTCCTATCCACTGAAATTCTGCTTTTACTTGTTTTGTTTTTTCTTGTTTTTTTTTTTTATGGATTTGATTTCTATGTAAGATTTTGTGAGGAAAAAGAATTCTACTGCTAAAATATTAGAAAACAACAGATTCACTATGTGAATATATCATTTTCCATTTTCGTGATGATAACAACAAAGGATCACTTTGTACGTAAAACTGTGTCTAAAGTCTAGTAACATGGTGCAACATACTTTTCACTCTGTCTATTTGACAGTAGCTCAAAATTATTTTAACATATATTTCTTGAATTACTGATGAGATAGACAAGGTTTTGTATATTTAATAGTCATTTGTGTCTGTGGCAGTCTTTCTTTGCAGACCAGGAAATTTTAAAGGATGGCTCTAAAACCTTACTTTCTCTTTAATGTATATAGCTCTTGCCTCTTCCACATCCCCAGTTCAAAAAAGCTCTGATTTCAAATATCCACTGCTCACCAGGAACCCCATCTCCTTGCTCCCCAGTCTTGGTCCTGATCACAAATCCTCCTTCACTGACAACACAGAGACTCCCTCAGCTCCCCCAACATATCCATGTCTAAAGTTATCTTTATTTTTCTTCCTGGCTCAGAAAAGGAAGGCTTTTCAAAATTTAAGTCAACCCCTCTACCTAAGCACTTGATCCCCTCCCTGCTTATCTCCTCTGGGACCTGAATGGTGCCTGGCAAACAGCTGATGCTCAAATAGTTTGTTGAAGAAGTAATGGGTCTTGCTCCAACTATTCCTCCCCTTTATCTCTTTAGTATGTCCATCCTCACTCACTCTCTTGGCTCTTTTCCCTTAGCCTATATGTGATCAAATAATTTCCTGTCTGTGATGCCAATTTAACCCAATTTATTCAGTTAAATTGGCATCTAGGTGTTGCAGTAAAGGTATTCTGCAGATGTGCGTATCAGCTACAATCAATTGACTTTACGTAAAGCAGATTATCAGTGTAACTTGGGTAAGCCTGATCTAATTAATTGAAAGGCCTGAAAGAAAGAACTGAAAGAACCGAGGTTTCCCTGAAGTCAGGGAGGAGGAAAAAAATCCACCTGTGGACAGCAGCTTCAGCTCCTGACTGAGTTTCCAGCCTGCCCTTCCTCATGGGCTGCCCTGTAGATTTCAGACTTGACTATCCAGCCCCGACAATCATACAAGCCAGTTTCTTTCAATAAGTCCCTTAAAATTGATTATATATACACATATATATAATATATATAAATTATCTAATCTAATAAAAGAGAAACATGGTAATTGGCATATGACCACTACCCTTCCCATTGGGGATTGGAGGCAGAGAGAGCTGCTTCCCCATGATCGCCATGGCTATCAGGGGCAGAGAGAGCCGCTGTGCAGGCCAGCCGGCACTCCCGGACCCCCCTGGACTGTGGGTGCCGACTGGTCTGCTACCCCGTGATCGCCATGGAGATCGGGGGCAGAGAGAACCGCTGTGCAGGCCGGCTGGCACTCCTGGACCCCCCTGGGCTGTGGGTGCCGACTGGCCCACTACCCCGTGATCGCCATGGAGATCGGGGGCAGAGAGAACCGCTGTGCAGGCCGGCTGGCACTCCTGGACCCCCCTGGGCTGTGGGTGCCGACTGGCCCGCTACCCCGTGATCGCCATGGCGATCGGAGGCAGAGAGAGCCCCGGTGCGGGCCAGCCGGCACCCCCGGACCCTCCCAAGCATGGGTGCCGGTTGGCCTGCTACCCCGTGATCGCCGTGGAAAAAAGACCTTCAAGGCCTGTCCAAGGAAGGTTTGCATTTAAAACTAAGTGGGGTGGTCCGGAACTGCGCAGCACTGACAACCAGGGCAGTCTCTGCGTCAGTGGCACATCTGCGGCTTGAAGTGTGGGGGGTGAGGGCTATGCAAGCCAGAGGCTTTGGCTGCAATGGTCAGATAATTTCAGCTCCAAGGCAGGCACAATCAGGGAAGCCATGGGGACCTTCACAAAAAAGGAGAAGGCTGAAGAGGAAGGATACTTCCCAGAGCGGATTAAAGAACAGCTGGCAGCCTTGAAGAAACAACATGAAGAAGAGATCACTCATCATAAAAAGGAGATTGAGCGTCTGCAGAAAGAAATTGAGCAGCACAAGCAGAACATCAAGAAACTGAAAGATCATGATACTGCGGCAGTGTCAGGGTGAGTGGACAGCCATATTTGTCAGTGCGCCAGAGCTGTCAACAACAAAAAGTGTGCGGGAGCTGGGCAGGCACACAGACAGGCACACAGACCCCAGGCCCACCTCGCCACCGCCTGGCCTCACCACCACTGCTGCCAATGCCATCTCATGGGGCCTGCGCCCCGCAGCGGGAGGGGTGGGGGATGTCTTACAAACCGAATTTGACCATGCACATGCCCGCCACCTCCATCAAGGCCTCTGGGAGCGTTCACCGGTCTTCCCAGTTCCGCCAGCTGCTGAGTGACTAGGACCACCATCTCGAACACGCAGGGAACAGAGAACAGCCAGGTGCCCCAGGGCAAATATGCTGAGCTGCTGGTCATCACTGAAGAACCAGGGAAGGAGATCTGACTCACATAAGTCTGGCTGTTAAACAAGGCCCCTCTCCAGCTTTCAGGGGGCTTCACCTACTCCAACCCACTGCACCCACTCTGCCCCAGTGAGACAGCTTCAGTGTTTCAGCTCCAGCAAACAGAACACGTCCCAGTGGAAAGGGAAAGTGTATCCATGTCCAGTGTTGCTCAGTGGATAGAGCCTCTGCCTGAGGACTGAAGGGCCCAGAGTTCAATTCCTGGTCAGGGCACATGCCTGGGTTATGGGTTTGAGCCCCAGTGTGGGGCGTGCAGGAGGCAGTCAGTCAATGATTCTCATCATTGATGTTTCTATCTCCCTCCCTCTCTGAAATCAATCTATACTAATAAAAAGGTAATGTGCTAATTAGAACAAAAAACTTCCAGACAACGTTCCGGATGTCCTTTTGGACAAAGCCATGGTGGTGGGGCCGAGGCAGAGGTGGTTAGGGGCGATCAGGCCGGCAGGGGAGAGCAGTTAGGGGGATCAAGCCATCAGGGGAGAGCAGTTAGGACAATCAGACTGGCAGGGGCGAGCAGTTAGAGGGGTCAGGCCAGCAGGGAGAGCAGTTAGGGAGATCAGGTCGGCAGGCAGGTGAGCAGTTAGGAGCCAGTGGTCCCAGATTGCAAGAGGGATGTCTGGCTGCCCGTTAGGGGGGTCCCAGGGATTGAGCCCAAACCAGCAGTCAGACATCCCCCAAGGGTTCCCCAATTAGAGAGGGTGCGGGCTGGGCTGAGGCCCCCCCGCCCCCCGCGTGCACGAATTTCGTGCACCGAGCCACTAGTCTATATAATAAAAGCCTAAGCGACTGTTATGGCAGAACAACCGGTCACTATGATGCGCACTGACCACCAGGGGGCAGATGCTCAATGCAGGAGCTGCCCCCTGGTGGTCAGTGCATTCCCACAGGGGGAGCACTGCTCAGCCAGAAGCTGGGCTCGTGGCTGGCAAGCGCAGGGGCAGTGGCAGGCGCCTCTCCTGCCTCTGCAGCAGCACGAAGGGGCAGCAAACCGAGAGGTAAGGAGCAGCATGCAGGCAGGCCGTAAGGAGCGAGGGGTCCTGGACTGTGGGAGGGATGTCCTACTGCTGGCAGACATCCCCCAAGGGGTCCTGGACTACGAGAGGGCAGAGGCTGGGCTGAAGGACCCCCTCCTCCAGTGCACTAATTTTGTGCACCTCTAGTAGATCTATATATATCTATCTCCTCTGGATCTGTTTGGTGGAACCCTGACTGATACACTATCCTTAAAATTAGAACAAAACAATACCCTTCTTGATCCTGCATCTTGCTGTTACCATATAAACTGTCTTCCCTTCTCACCTAAGCTTTTGCAATCACACTCTGAGCTATAGTCTCATTTATTCACCTGGTGAATCAGACATATTCTTGTGGAAATCCCATGGGCAATCTCAAACTCAGTATATCAAAAGTTATCTCATTATCACTGCCCAAATCCATTCGTTTGAATGCTATCTCTCAAACTCAAGATAAAAATCTGGAAGTCAAACTAGATACCTAAATATCTAAATATTAGACATCTAAATAAGTCACACTGTCCATCTTCAGTGCCAATGTTTGCATTCAGGCCCTCATGATGTCTTGCCTCAGCTTTTTTAATAGACTACCTCATCTCCAGCCCCATCTTCTCTAAATCTGTTCTCCAGTGCACTCTTCCTCT
>NW_006282125.1:95483-96483 GCF_000327345.1 Myotis davidii | reverse complement strand
GGGAGAGAGAGAAGGGAGGGAGACTAGCAGGTGCTATGCTACTGAGTTTGAAAATGGGGCATGGAGACATGAGACAAGACATGCAGGTGGTCTCTAGAAGTTGGACAAAGCAAGGAAGTGAATGCTCCACTAGAGTCCCCAGAAGGAACCAGCCCTGCCTGCTGATTTTAGTGCCCTGAGATTAATTTTGGACTTCTGACCTTCAGACATGTAATGATTGTATTATTGTTTTAAGTGACTAGTTTGTAGTAATTTGTTACAGCACCCACAGGAAGCTAATACAGAGGCCAACTGTAGTAGCACATAAAGAGGATATGGAGTGGGGAAGGAATGTTCTGGAAGAATTACTCGGAGGTGATGAAACCGGAGCTGAGGAAGGGAGACTGCAGAAGTTAGTGTGTGCAAGGCACACAGGGAGCATGGGAAGTGTGTCAACAAGGCAATGCTACGTTTATTAAACGTTAGAAGTAATATCAACAATATTAATTCTGATAAACATTTATTTATATGGCAGGCACTGTTCTAACGCAATTATAACTCTGTGAGGTAGAGACAATTATTATCTTCACTTTACTATGGGGACACTAAGGTTTGGCGGAGTTAAGTAATTTTCCTGACATCACAGAGCCAGCAAACCCGCAGAGCTTTAATTAGAGCCTTGGCAGTGTGTCTCCAGAACCCACTAACTGCCTCTCTAATACTCAACTGTGGGAGCCTTAACGACGTAAGAAAGGTGGCATCAGTGTGGTTGAAGATAAATGAACTATTAGAAAGATAATAATGAGGTGGGAATCAGCAGGGCTTGGAATATTGTCTAGTCTTACATTGAGGATGAAATTGATAGTCAGCCAACATTCAAGTTTCTTTGATGTGATTCCGGTTTTGCTATCGCTCCAGATAGAGGAGCCTTGACTATCTCAAAGTAAATCACTCCTGTGTTACAACCTCTACTTTGCATAATCCTCTTTATTTTCTTGCAGCCTTTTCCCCTAATGTCTGA
>NW_006282125.1:74692-94906 GCF_000327345.1 Myotis davidii | reverse complement strand
GCTGGCCGGGGCAAGCCTGTGCTCGGATTTTCCCAAGGAGGCTGGGAGGGCCTGGGGCTGCACAGCGCCTCCCTGAGCCCACGCGCTGTGCCGAGGGGGCGGAGGGGGCGGACGCGCCTGGGAACCCCGTTTACCTTCCGTCAGTTTCCGGCTTTCGCTGGGAGTAGCTGGGGGAGCCCCGTAGGCACTCGGCTTACCCCGCGCTCTTTCTGGGCCTCTGCTTACTCATTTGTAAAATGGGGTTAGTCCTCCCTCCCTACCCATCACCGGTTGCTGGGAACATCTAATGATGCTGTTTTTTTATTTTGTAATATCCAACAAGTTACGGTGTATAATTACAGCAGTTAATCTCGATTTCCCGAGGCAGTTTTAATTTTAAATGTTACGCTCTATTATCACCCTGGTTAACTATAGTCATCATTATACACCCAGAAACTAGTACAGTGCCTGGCACACAGTAAGCATCAAGCAACGCATGCAAAATGAATAACTGCATAATACTGTTCGATTAGGTTTAAAATTATGGTCACTGACTATATTTAGAATAGTACATAAACAAGCTTTTTTTTTTTTTTTACTACACATAAGTTTAAAATTTAATCTGTCAAACAGCAGTATTATACTAGTAGTTAAAAACAAACTTGGAAAAAGTACATGGCAGAATATTTAATAGGCGATTAGTCTTAAAATGTCTTGTGTGTGTAACAAAATGGGGGATTCAGAGAAGTATACAACATGTGCCCCACCTTCAGTGGTACTAAAAGTTAAAGGTGTAAGTGTGCACCAAATGACTGCAAAGTACTCCTGTGAAAGATTATTAAAGTCCTGGTAAAATGTGATGCAGATATACACACTTGTTAACAGACATTCTCTTGATTTTTAGACCATATAATCTGTCACTGTTTTCCAACTTCTTACATACTTAATCATTAATTACATCCTTAGAGTTAAGGCTGATTATGTATTTGGTTTTGGTTCCTTTAAAACAGCGATTTTCAATTAGTAGGCCACAAGAATTTTTTGTTGTTGTTGTTAATTCTCACCGAGGATATATTTCCATTGATTTTTAGGGAGAGTGTAAGAGAGAGGGAAAGACGGACAGAAACAGAGAAACACATCGATTGGTTGCCTCCTGTATGAGCCCTGACCAGGGATGGGCATGAGCCTGTAACCAAGGTACGTGCCCTTGACCGGTCCGCAGGGCAACAGTCTGTCCACTGAGCCAAACTGGCTAGGGCCACAAGAATTTTTTAAACATGTAATACTTGACTATGGGCACTTACCTCTTTTCCCCTTAGATTGTCAAATAAAAAAAAATGACAACAGGCAACCATACAATAGCTATCTGGTGTGAATGAATCAAAATCATACCTATTTATTTGGTCAGTTCAGCAAAAAAATATATTTTTTGGTGTGCCACAGTAATTAGTTTATATGTGCCATGAGATGAAAAAGATTGAAAAAAATGCTGCTTTAAAACAGATAAGGAGCCCTGGCCAGGTAGCTCAGTTGGTTAGAGCATCATCCCAATACCCAAAGGTTGCAGTCAGGGCACATACAAGAATCAACCAATAAATGTATGAATGAGTGGAACAACAAATCAATGTTTCTCTCTCTCTCTCCCCCCTTCCTTTCTCTCTAAAATCAATAATTAAAATATCTTAAAAAAATAAGGAAAGATGCTTCCTTCAGTGATTTTTATATAATACACTTAATGCAGAAATACATATTTAAGTCTTATTAAAATTCTCTGCTTTAGACCTTTGTATTGAAGCTGTACTTAAAGGATGCTGCCTTGTTACACTGTCATTGAAGAGCCAAATCTTAGATGCAGAAACAGATGTGCTATGTGCAGTCCTTTACAGCAATCACAACAGAATGGGCCGCCACAAGCCCCATTTGGCCCTCAAACAGGTAAGGAGGAAGCCTTGTGTTTGAGACTCAACATGTTTGCTTGATGAAGATGGAGATCACACTGCTACTTAATATTTTGTTATTTACAGAAACTGAGTCTAAACTTACAGATTCATGCTCTCTGGTTAATTTTCTATCCCCATTACTTAAGATAAAAAAGATGACGATTTCTTCATCAAAGAACTGGGATCATGGCCTTTCCCTGAGTTTTCATGTCTGGGCAGCTTTATCTCCTTCTGAGTCTTTAATTCCAAAACCAAGTTTATCTCAGATTGAACAAATTTCTCTTCTTGGATTCCAAGTTGTGAATAATTACTCAGAAAAATTTGGTGTTCCATTTTCTCTGCTGCTTCCTTTTATGTAGCTGTGCCATCTAATTGAATCAGTCAAAACTGCCTCTGCTTCTGGTCCCTTTTAGTTCTGGCTGCATCTTTTTTTAGCCTTGCCAACTTTTAGTTGTCTTGCTATCCTACTAATCTTTTCTCCACTCTGATATATTCTATAAAGCAAAGTAGATAGATCACCTATAACACAGCTTTGATTTTTAATGTTCCTCCATTGTCTCCTGAATAAAGACCAAACCTCATAGGTTGGCTTACAGGATCCTCCATGGTCTGTCCTATTCAGTTTCCCTAGCTCAGGCTTCTCTCTTGCCTTCATCTATTTTACATCCCAGGTAAACTGAATTCTTCACGAGTCCTTACCATGTTTGTTCCCTCACCCGAGCCTTTGCTTACCTGCTCCTGTATGTTTGGAAGGCCATGTCCGCTCCATCTCGGCCTGTTAAAAGCCTTCTCATCCTCTAAGTTCCATTTCAAGTCTTCTCGCAGCCATCATTTCTTCCCAAGGGTTAACATGAGTGTTTATTATGGTAATCTCATTTTAAGTTGCATCTTTCTGATTAGTGAAGTTGAACTCCTCCTCTTCTTGTGAGTCTTGGCTATCTGGGCTTCTCTTACGGCATTTAGCATGGTCTGTGCTGCAGTGCAGGCATTTGTGTACATGTTTTATGTCCCTACCATCCCTTAGAGTAGGGAGCATGTCTCATCATGCTGCTACAACTAGTATTACTCTTACTATTACTGCCTTATATATCTGCTTCACATAACAGTTTACAAAGAACTTTCATCTACTTTAAGATTTATTTTTTTCTACCTTCAAAAGCTAGATACTGGAATTACCTTCCCCCTAATGTTCACCAAAGGAGAATAGAAAATAGTCTTGATTCCTCTTCTGTGTGACAGTACTTTGAGTATATAAAGACTGTCTGCCCTGACCAGTTTGGCTCAGTGGATAGAGCGTCAGCCTGCAGATTTGGGGGTCCTGGGTTTGATTCCGGTCAAGGGCACATGCCTCAGTTGAAGGCTCGATCCCTGTGCCTAGTAGGGTGCATGCAGGAGGCAACCAATTGTTGTGCTTCTCTCATCGTTGATGCTTCTCTCTCTCCTCCCTTCCTCTCTGAAATCAATTAAAAAAAATATATATATATAATATATGTGTACCTGTGTGTATAAATATATATATATATGTATGTAAATATAACTGTTCTTATGTTTCTCCATGTTCTCTCTTCCTTGCTAACTTCTCAAGCCCCCTCCCCGGCTTTGTTTGAACCATAGCTCACTTACTGTGTTCCCCAGGTGCTTTACCATCTTGGTTTGCCAGGACTTCTCTCAAAGGATGGTGTCCATAATTAAAAAATGAAAAAGAGCTGACCCCAGAGAATTTAGGGATTGTTGCTGCCATTGTTCTGAAAACCATCCTGTTAAGAGAGAGTCCATAACTTTTTTTTTTACAGAGAGAAAGGGAGAGGAATAGAGAGTTAGAAACATCGATGAGAGAGAAACATCGATCAGCTGCCTCCTGCACACTCCCTGTTGGGGATGTGCCTGCAACCAAGGTACATGCCCTTGACTGGAATCGAACCTGGGACCCTTGAGTCCGAAGGCCGACACTCTGTTAAGAGAGAGTCCATAACTTTTTTTTTTACAGAGAGAAAGGGAGAGGAATAGAGAGTTAGAAACATCGATGAGAGAGAAACATCGATCAGCTGCCTCCTGCACACTCCCTGTTGGGGATGTGCCTGCAACCAAGGTACATGCCCTTGACTGGAATCGAACCTGGGACCCTTGAGTCCGAAGGCCGACACTCTATCCACTGAGCCAAACCGGTTAGGGCGAGAGTCCATAACTTTGATTGGATTTTTAGTAGCATATATGTAGCTTTAGCAAGATACTATCTTTGCCAGTATCGGTGGCCATCCAGATCTTGACATCCTTCAGTCTGGATGCAGTCCCATGCATGCCCTTTGTGTGGTATTTCCTAAGGACCACAGAATTCTTGACACATTTTATATAATGGATGGCTACTATTTTTCCTTTTTTTTGATAAAAAATGCTATGAATGCCTACTTGATGCTCAATACTGAGTACAATGGTGGGTAAAATAGACAAAATATATTGTTCTCTTGGAACTTATAGTTGAAAGGCAATCAATCAAATGTCAGATGGTGATAAGTGCTATAAAGAAAAAGAAAGTGCTGAGGGGATTGCAATTTTAAATAAGGCATATCTTTTAATTTCAATATTTAATACACACACACACACTAATTTACTAGATTTTTAGCAACTAGAAATTGGTTAGTGTTTATTTCCCAGCATGCCTTGCACACAGTAGGTATTCAATATACATTTGTAAAATGAATAGACTGATCACTTTCTTCATTTCTGTGGCACTCACAGGCTGCTGAAATTTAGTAATTACTATTTTGTCTTAATAGTTTCACTATTAGAAATCATGTTGCTTCAGAAAAATTATAATCTTGAGAATAATCTTATACTTACTTTGGTCTACTTTATAGCATCACACATAATAAATTCTTAGTTATAATTTGACTTGAGAAATTTGTTTCGCTGGATAAATTTTAGATTTTTAGCCAGAAGCAATTACTTTGAGTTACAGATTTCTTTACTCTTTACCCTTAAAAAAAAAGGGTGGGGGGTATTCTGTGGTATTCAGTATATTTCCATACTTTGAAATTTTGGTTTTCTTTGCTTTGCTGGTCCCATCAGTGGCCTTGTCTGTATTATATGCATATGAATTTGAGCTGCTCTTCCCCTTTCAGGTTGAACAGTGTTTAAAACGTTTGAAAAACATGAATTTGGAGAGTTCAATTCAAGATCTGTCTGAGTTGTTTTCTTCCAAGTAAGTGGTCCAATTGCCTTGTGGTGAGAACTCTGTTTTGCTGTGATCTCCCTTTGGATTTTTTTCTGCTTGGTGTTGGAATATAACCAATTATACTCAGTTATACAAATGTTTTAATTAGGGGTGCTGGTATTTGTGGTAATCTTTTGTTGGCTTGTGGGAGGGACTGATGTCACTTGAAATCCGGGACATGATAAGATTATATTGAAACATCAGTGTCCATGAATTTCAGTGAGTCCTATTTGAGCATAACTAGCTCAAATTGAGCTTAAAGCAACTCTGTACTTGATTGAATAATTTCTATTTCCAATCTAGTTCTTTCATAAATGTAACTTACAAAATCCAAATTACTTTGGTTCTCTTTCCCAACTTTGTATATAAAAGTACTTTATATTTAATAATGAACGTAATATACTTTTCTATTTTTGTCAAGTGAAAATCAGCCTGTAGCTACCAAAGCATGTGTCATCCCCAGCCAACCAGTGGTGGAATTTGTGTTGATGAAGATTTTGGGAGCCTGCAAATTGTTACTTCGCTTGTTAGATTGTTGCTGCAAGACATTTCTGTATCCTTGAAGCAACTGAAATACCTATTTCTCAGTTGAAATTGTTTGGATAAATTTAGTAGTATTTCCATTTGAAAGCTAGGGGTCTGTAGGAGTTATAACCTATGGAATTCTTATAAATTTGCTTCTTGGCCTCCTTTTCCCGGGAATTGCCTCATACAACCATTGCCAGAGACTGGCTCTCTCTCTCATATGTATTATCCTAAGGACACTGACAGAAAATCTTATCTTCGAAACTAAACCTCAGAAACTCAGTTTAATAATGAAAGCTCTATATTTTTAAGTTTCCATGAGTTAAATAGAACATGTTTTAAGGCTTTAATTCATCAAAAAAAAATTCTGTTTCCAATCTAGTTCCTTCATAAATGTAACTTAGAAAATTCAAATTACTTTGATTCTGTTTTCCAACTTTAATTTGAATCTCCAGCTTGACTGTGAAACACCTAGGTTTGCAAGAATTCATTATTTTAAACCTTGTGATGGTTGGGCTGGTGAGCAGGTTATGGTATGTATGTACACATCTTTGAAATCATTTGTTTTCTTTTTCATCTCTTTAACTCAGCCTAGGTTTTTCACTGGTTTTCATATTTATTTTCCCGGGGGATGCTGAATTTGTGGGAGTTCTGTTTCATTTGATCAGAGTTTATGTGGGGTGGACTTGGAAGCTAAGTGTTTTATGTCAAAAGATTAGGCTTTAAATCTGAAGGCAAGAGACCACCTCAACAGTAAACAATTAAGCAAATGAAATCCTAGGATTAGCAACTAGAATAATAATAAAAAAAAATCATTGCTGTGATCATACAGCAACTGGCCCATTTAAAGTGGTCTTTCTGGGCAGGCTGTTTCACTCAATTCTTTTTGCCTCTAGGTTTATTATTTTTAATGGCATGACCTTCCTTATGAGCTCCAGATTCTTTTTCTCCATCTGAAACACCACTGCTTTTTGAAATACAGTTAGTTGATATAAGAACACTGGTAGTAGCTGCAAGGTAAAGAGACCTTCTCTTGCATCTCTGTATATTACTAGAGGCCCGGTGCACAAAATTTGTGCACTCGGGAAGGGGGGTCCCTCAGCCTGGCCTGTGCCCTCTCCCAGTCTGGGTGCCCTCGGGGGGATGTCCAACTGATGGCTTAGCAGGGAGCAGGCCTAGCTGGCAGTCTGACATCCTTAGCGCTGCTGCAGAGGTGGGAGAGGCTCTGTGAGCCTGGCTTCTGGCTGAGTGGTGCACCCCCTTGTGGGAGTGCACTGACCACCAGGGGGCAGCTTCTGTGTTGAGTGTCTGCCCCCTGGTGGTCAGTGCACGTCATAGTGACTGGTTGTTCTGCCGTTAGGTTGATTTGCATATTAGCCTTTTATTATATAGGATGAAGCTTACTTGATGGATAATTGGACTCGGAATCTGCCCCATATTTGTAAAAAAACCAGATTTGGGCTGCTTTAGACAATTGGGATTGTTATCTCTAATTTAAATTAAAACTAAAAAAAACACAGGATTTGTCTTTGGAGATTAAAAAACTTGCTTTGCTGTCTCAACAAGGATATCTTAAATACTATTTTCAGTCATTCTGTTTTTCAACTTATTCTTAGAGGTAATAATGTTAAAATTACTAATCATATTATGTTCTATGTCAAACAATCATTCTTGTCTATAATGAAAATAACTTAAGTTTTTGTGATTACAACAATAAAACATGCTTATTTCAAGAAATTTTAAGATGTAGGAAAAAATGTAAAGAACCTGAAATTTACCTAAAATCTCACCACCTAGATAAAACCAAACTTAGGATTTTGGTGCATATCCTTTGAGACAGCTTTCTATCTAGTACTTCATTTAGTTTTTATTGATTTTTTACATAGAGGACGGGAGAGGGATAGTTAGAAATATCGATGAGAGGAGAAAAACATTGATCAGCTGCCTCCTGCACACCCCCTACTGGGGATGTGCCTGCAACCAAGGTACATGCCCTTGACTGGAATCAAACCTGGGACCCTTGAGTCCGCAGGCCGACGCTCTATCCACTGAGCCAAACCGGTTAGGGCTTCATTTAGTTTTAAGTAACATTTTGTTTTGTGTGTGTGTGTTTTAAATAATTGGTTTTTAAAATAAATTTTTATTTCAGAAAGGAAGGGAGAGGGAGAGAGAGATAGAAACATCAATGATGAGAGAGAATCATTGATTGGCTGCCCCCTGCACATCCTCTACTGGGGATCAGGCCCACAACCCAGACATGTGCCTCTGACTGGAATCAAACCTGGTACCCTTCAGTCTGCAGGCCGACTCTGTCCACTGAGCCAAACCAGCTAGGGCTTAAGTAACATTTTGTATTTGGGTTTTTCTATTAAGGCTAGACTAATCTGGTTATTTGCAAATATGTGCGAGTGTTTTTTATCTTTAGTGGTAGGTTGATAGGCATTTATTTTCAGCTTTGAATTGTGGTAATTATGTAATCTGCAAATTGTAATTACTGGTTAATTCATGATCTCCTATTTCTTTCTCTAGGGTTCTCTATAAAGGTGTTTTAAAAAGGCTGATTTCTTTATATGAGTCATTGTTTGGATTGCTTCAGGAGGTCTCAAGGATTCAACCTTTGCCTTACTTCAAAGATTTTACCTTTCCTTCTGATATTGTTGAATTTTTGGGACAGCCCTATTTAGAGGTCTTTAAGAAAAAAATGCCTACAGCTTTTGCAGCTAAGGGAGTAACTAAATTGCTAAATAAACTGTTCTCAACAAAAGAGCAATCACTGAGGTGCAGTGAAGAAACTTCACATAGGATTCCCAAAAAAGCTAATCAAATGAGGATCAATATACAGAATAATGTGGATCTTGGACAGCCAGTAAAGAATAAGAAAATCGTCAAAGGTAATATGCTTTGATATAGCACATACTTAAAAAAAGTTGAAGTTACAATACATTCATGGGTTGTGTAGAAGATAGCCCATTCCTTTTAATTTTAACAATGATTATCTTCAAAGAGGTATGGTAATACCTGTTTTCTAAGTTTGAACTTTTAAATTATTTATTTCTGTCGTTTCATAGTTCTTTGCTTCTTTTCATAGTTCCTCTACTTCTTTTGTAGTAGTTTGGCAAGAAATATTGTCATGCAGTTAAGAATTTGTTGATTTGAAAATAGTATGCCTAAGTTTTTGTATTTGATCTTTCTATCTCCACAGCAAAGTCATCAGAATTTGATGTGAGGGCGTTCTGCAAACAGCTGAAACACAGAGCTATTCAGGTTTGGCTTAATTTATTATAGCTTGATTTCTGCTAATGTATACAGTAGATGCCACTTACCAAGGACAGAGATTAAATCTGTTTTTTATCCCTAGCTCTAAGCTTAGTACCATCTTAGTTCTCAGTGTGCTTATGAATGGAGGCACTCCAAGGGATTTTAGTGCATCGAGTTAATTCAGTTAATAAAGTGCCTTCAGAAACATTTTATTGAGTTTTGCTAGAACTTTAAAATGACCCTAGGATCCATTGTAGGTGTGGATTATACTGTAGCTTAAGAGAATGGGCCTTGCAGTCATAAATGGTTTGAGTCCTTTAGTTTGTACTGGCTGAGTGACCTTATGTAATTTTCTTGACTTGTTCATATCTCTATTTTCTAATAGTATGTACCTCATGGGGTTATGCCATTTTAATGCAGGTAAAGTGTTCAGCATAGAATCAGGAGTATGGTAGATACTTAATTGGTTCAGTGTCATTATTATCCTCCTCATCATGAGGCTTCCATTTCTTCCTGTCCAGGTTCAAACTTTAACACGACTCCTTTTCTTAGTCAGTGTCCGTAAATTCTTTTTGTTCTGGATCTAACAATATGTATGTCAGTGTCACTCTCTTTCATCTGGTAACTACTTGACTTCTGTTACCCTTTGTCTTCTCAAAATTGTTTTTTTCTGGTTTGCTTCATGGATTATTTCTTACATTCTATTTAAGAATTCTGTCATTTCTAACGTTAGAGTACTTTCTTGAACATTTATAAGGCTTCTAGTTTGCATTTACATTATGTTAATAATAATAATAATGGCTAATACATACTTATATTGCATTTGCCGTTTGTCAGGCATTGTCCAAAATATTTTAACTCATACAATCCTCACAGAAGTCCTGTGAGATAGGTGCTATTATTAGTTTCCATAGTTCAGGTGAGAAAACTGAGATACATAGAGATCAAGAAACTTGCTCAGGCCACGTGGCAGATATGGACAGAGCTGGGATTTGAATGCAGGCAGTTTGGTTTCATAATCTGGTCTTTACCCTTTACACCAGCCTCCAAAATAGTAACAACTGTGGTTCTCTGTGATCCTGAAACTTCTGTAGTCCATCCACCTATTGCTAGGTTTTGAAGTTGGTTGGTCAGCATCCCTCTTATTCATGACTATCACTACCACATTTTTTAGCAGTTAGCACTAATATGCTGTTTGCTTTCAGATAAGACTTATTTAACAAATCACCAACACAAAGCATTTGTAGGTTTCTACTTTTCTATTTTCTACTGGTTTTTATATTCTTGAGGATAAGAAATTTGGAAGAAGGTAAGCTTTGATTGAAAGATGGAAGCAGACCTAATATGTGGCATAATTTCATAAATAGTGGAAGTCAGCCGTGGGCAAACTACGGCCCGCGGGCCGGATCTGGCCCGTATGAAATGAATAAAACTATTGAAAAAAAAGACTGTACCCTTTTATGTAATGATGTTTACTTTGAATTTATATTAGTTCACACAAACACTCCATCCATGCTTTTGTTCTGGCCCTCCGGTCCAGTTTAAGAACCCATTGTGGCCCTCGAGTCAAAAAGTTTGCCCACCCCTGGTATAAGTTGATAAAATTCAAACTTGACTTGATACGGAAAGGTGGATTGAAGAGACAAAGGTGCAACATCAAAAGATGGTTGAATTGAAATTGAAAATGGTACTTAGTTAAGCATGTTAACATATGTTCAGCAATCATCCCTGTCTTCATGTGTCTTCATTAACATTTATAACCTGTCACTAAGGAGGGTGACTCAGGGTACATAAGGAAGTGAAGAACAAGTTGTGAGAGTCCAGTAGTACAGAGGAAAGGGGCTCTTCAGTGATTTTCCTCCCATCAGATAGGCTTTGACCGATATTTAATCATGTGGAGTTTTATTCTTATGTGTGGGTGAAAGATATATGTGTGAGAATATTTATATTGTTTCCTGTGTGCAACTGAATTCAGCTGTGGATGGGATCTATTGTAGCTCAGAGGGGGACAAATTTTGTGTTAGGGACTGTGAATAAAAAATTAAGTTTCTTAGGAAAAAAGAAAGGTACAGTGAACTAACAAAGGTTTCTCTTTTTTTAAAAAGACTGATTTTCAGCCCGGCCAGCATGGCTGTTGGTTTAGCATCACCCTATGAACTAGGAGGTTTGATTCTCAGTCAGGGCACATGTCCGGGTTGCAGCTCAATTCCCGTGTCAGGCATGCAGAAGGCAGCCAATGATTCTCTCTCATATTTCTATCTCTCTCCCTCCCTTCCTCTCTGAAATTAATAAAAATATATTTAAAAAGACGCATTTTCAAATTTTGATAGTCTGAGTCAGCTTTTCTCTTGTCATATGTTTACAATTCAGTAACAAATCACCTTTCCATATTTCAGAAGGCCAGCTTTGAGTTTAAATGTCCTCAATCCCAACTAAAGGCAACGAAACCTTCTCAGAAAGTGACAGGAACTCCCTGTGCCACAACTTTTGTGCAAAGATTCCAAGAGGCTGAGACTTTCATACAACTTTCTGAAGAAATCCAATTGGCGATTCTGTGGTGCAGGAGCAAAAAACTCAAGGCTCAGGCTTCCTTTCTGGGCAATAAACTTCTTAAAAGTAACCGCCTTAAACATGTGGAAGCTCAAGGTTATAGGTAGGTATATTACAAAAATTATGTTCCTTTTTTTTTGTTATTTAGGGCATAAGTATATATATTCAAGTCAGCTTTCTTTAAAATGGCATGTCCAGTAGCCCAAGGGGGGCTAAAAGTGGAATATACTTAATTTGTAATTTTATTTGCTGCTTTTGTTGGGCAAAGTTATATCACTGGGAGGAGTAAACTTGATTGATTGAATTTATTCATTTATACTTTTCACCATTCCATCCATTCATTCAGAAGCATTAGGAATGTCTGGGGATACAATTGTATGTGAAACAGACTTAATCCTCGCAGGATGCTAGCTTTAGTAGAAATGATGGACAGTCTTCCCACAGCTTCAGAGCAGCAGGATAAGTGAGTGAGAGCAGACGCAGAAGGTGCCTGCCTTCCCCAAGGGCACACACCACACTCTGAGGTCAGGGTCAGGTAATGTTCGTTCACAGGAGCTAGACTCTAAGTGTACTGATTTCTTACTTTCATAGAACTGCACAAGGATAGCATCTTTGATTGTGAGCCAGTAAGTATTGCTTGAAATAAGACATGAAATTAGACACTTTTTAGGACTTTATTTTTATTGAAAAAAATAATAGATGCTCATGGTAACAATATCAGCCACAAATGGCTATAAAGATCCTTATTCCCCCTTCACAGAGGCAGTCCTTCTGACCAGGTTTTAATGTATCCTTCAAGCAATATTCTGTGCATCCACTATAATCTCTTATCTATAGTTAGGCATATATCTATTCAGGACTTTATAGTGGTTCCCATTTTGTCTAAAATTTGTTAAATTTTTAAATTTATGGAAAAAATATTCCCATTTTAGTAAAAAATTTGATATAGTAAGGGTTTTGTAATGAGTTTTGATTAAAGGATATGGGAGAAATTAAGTGTTCCTCAGGAATAAATTTCTGGAAGGGTTTTCACATTGGGATCCCCACAAGGCCTGTCCATCTAAAAGAGATCACCTCAGGGTGGAAACAGCCGTAGATGGAGAGAATTGTTTTGCTCAAGACTGGATTTAATGTCAGAGGTAAATGAGGAGAGATGATAATCATTAAAAGTTCATGAAAAGGATAACCAACTGGTATTTATTTGGTTAAACCATTATTTTGTATTTCACAAATATATAGTGCTGTTTTGCTGTTTAAAAATGTAGAATATTTTAAATCTACTTTGTGTCCACAGTAATTGTGGGGTAGGCAGTATTATCCCTATTGTATAGGTGAGGAAATGAAGAGTTTTGCTCAGGGTGTTGGAGATCTACAAGTCAATTCAAATCCTCTGATTCTTCTGTTTTCATCCTTTCTATTTCTGTTTTTTAAAAATATTTTTTTATTGATTTCAGAGAGGAGAGGGAGAGAGAAAAATATTAATGATGAGAGAGAATTATTGATTGCCTACCTCCTCCACACCCCCTACTGGGGATTGAGCTCACAACTCAGGCATGTGCCCTGACCAGGAATCGATCTCTGACCTGGTTCATGGGTCAGTGCTCAACCACTGAGCAACACCGCCTGGGCTCTATTTCTGTTTCAACTGGGAAGTATATCTAGCCTCTCCCCACTTAAAAATCTCTGCTTATATTAAGACAAGAAAAGTAGTTTGGAGACAGAGATCATGAATTACTAATATAATGGGCTCCCACAAAGTTCTATATGTTTAAAAAGGAAGAGGGGAGGATGGTTGGGCAGGAAGTACAGACCCATGCTAATCTTTTTGAAATCTGACTACGGCAAACAGTGAGGCAGTTAGCAAGGCACCAGTGCACCTTGTGGCAGTGCATCCTATTCAGAAGCAAAACACCTAAGTCAGCTATTTGAGTTCTGAACTCCCAAACTTGAAGACGATATAGATGAATCACAAATTGGGTAGCTCAAGGCTGTTAGTTCTGTGTGCCAGAAGCCCTGTCTTCTCATTCTTTATATAAACTCCTTCATTTTTATTCCTTTTTTCTTGTTCAATTCCTGCTACAACAGGAAGTTGTTTATCCAGAAATGGATGAATGCACCCTCACAGACTTTTTTCTATTTGAGATAATCCTTTCCCCAGTTCCACTTACGAATTTTCAATGTATTTTTTACGTATTAATTACATTATGAACAGATTAGCAGTTATCAGGAAAAAGCTCTGGCACTAAGTATGGAGGTATCTCACCACTAAGCTACCTTGCTAGGCAGTTGTAGGAGCTACTTTACTTTGGGACTCTAATGGGGACACATTTGCCTATACCCTGAATGAGGGAAGTTGTGCTCTGAAAACAGATTTGAGTTGAAGCTCCTATTTCCTTATTTTTCATCATGATTCTGGGGTTGTACACAAAAATGGGACTTAGATAATTGTGTATTTTTCTGTTGCAAGTTGGTGGAAAAAAAGACAAATTAAAAGTTTTTGAGAGTGTTTTCTCTGCCACTTAACAATCTCAAATTTTTCCTTTCTCTGTCCTTTAAAGTTTGCCTAAGAAACTAGAGTGCATAAAAACATCAATTTGCAACTGCCTTCTTCGTGGCTCAGATAGCAAAACTTCAAAGCATCATCCGAGACTAAGAAGATCACAGAATAAGTTTTTACTGAGACAGAGAAAACCACAGAGAAAGTTGCAGCCGGCGCTTTTAAAGGAAACTCAGCAATCCCCTCAAGGGACTCAGAGTTCTACAGATATCAGTAAACGGAGATTCTTACACCGTGCAGTTCATAAAACTAATGTCCACGCTAACAGTAAGCAACTCTTGAGTAGCAGAGCTTCAAATCCTGTCATACAAACTAAGGAGAAACAAAATCATGAAAATCTTACAGGAAGCAATGAAAATGAAAGGGATTCATGGACAATGATGCAAATAATTAAACATAATACATCAGGAAACATTAAGGAGACAGATGACATTGATGATATTTTTGCTTTAATGGGAGTTTAGATACTCATCTGTGAGACTGTTAAGTGATTAGCAAGCTAGTCCAGTGTTCTGCTGTTTTAAGTGGAACTCCTGAAATCTGGAAAGATCTGAAAGCACCTCTTGGACTCAAGAGATTTACTGCAACATTGATTAGCAGTTCATTTCAGTTCAGTAAACATTTATAGCTTTGTGTCATTTCATTGGCAGATGTTAGACTATTAAATAGTCCAATTTGCCAGGTGTTAGGATGAAAAATCTATATCCTGCCTTTGAAAAGCAGCTATCCTGACTGAATCTGGTAGATCCCTGAAAAATAGTAATTTTATAACTTACCTGGGAATAAAGACCCGAATACTTAGGTTTGCAAAAACCTACTCTGAGCCTCACAAAAAATGGGGAGTGGAGGTGGGGAGTAGCAAGGAAGCACCTGAAAGACCACTTTGGCCTTACTAGCTCCATTACAGATAAGTCCACTTCTGAACATCAAGGTTTGTAGCTTCTATGGTAGTGCTGTCTTGTTGATACATTAAAATTGATCATTAAAGGAACTCAAAAGTTTTGCCAACAATTGTATTACTAGGGACAGGCACAACCATTATTTCACTTTATTTGTTCACCTTTTCTCATAGAAGAGGATATTAAAATGCTTTTGGAATTTTCAAGTTTGTGGGATTATTTTGTTTTATTTATGGGGTGTGTGTGTGTCTGATTCTGGAAAAGATATACTGTAACATGACCCAGGTTTATACATGAAATACAACAGGATAAAACCAAGTAAAAGTAGGTGAGAAAGGTAAATGAGAAGATAGAATTAGGAGACACAAAACAGACCCGGATATGAGGCTAACCATGTATTTATAATTTGGGACTGTTGCTGTCATCAGACATTTGTATGTTGCTTGTTCAATTGTTCCAAGAGGGTAAATCTTACGTATTTTCAAGCAATGGTGTGAAGTTTGAGGTAATTTTTCAAATGTTCTAGCTCATTAGAAAGGTTAATAAGCTTCTCTTTGTTAAGTAGGTTGTAGCTTTAAGTTTTATGTTATACAGACATAAAAATGAAACAGTGCTTTCGTATATACCGCATCCTTTTCCTCAGCCGTCCTGTCATTTTCTTCTCTTTCCTTTCCCTTTATCTGGCCTTGCTCGTTCTCTTTGTACTTCTGCCCATTTCCCCTTATCTGTACTAATGGTTTTCAAACTTTAGGCTGTTTGAGAATCACCTAATGGCTGGTTTAAAAGCGCTGATTCCTAATTCTTTCTGAAGAGATAAACACAGCCACAAAATAAAGCCAGAAGTTTGCAATTTTAACAAGGAGCCCAAAATGCAGTCAGATGAATATTGGTTTAGCTTCCTTTCCCAAAAGTTGAACACCCTGATTTAATGCACAGTTCTTAATCAATCTTGAGTGACTTTTCAGTTTCTATTTCTCCTAGCTTCCTACCAAGTGGTAGTAGCTACTAATGGCCTTAAAACATGGACAATAGCAAGATCTCATTCATGACAAGTCTAGAAATAGCCATCAGTTTCTAAGATTCGAAGACTTACGGTCCAGTCTTGCTTCTGCTTTTATTTGCTCATGACCAGTTTCCTTGGGCTTAGGTTTCTTCATCTGAAGTAGCATTGCTGTTCAAGAATCATTTACAGTTGAAAGAGACTGATTATCCCTCATTGGAAAAACCAGAGTCAGTGAGTTGTCTAAGAAGGCAAAACTATAAACTTGAATAGACTATGAACCTAGCACTCTTTTTTCCATATTACTAATGTTCCTTGGAGTAAGTTTCATCATCTCCTTTTCTTATCTTGTGCCCCTTACAATTCTGAGAAAAATAGTAAAAGGCTTCATATGATAAAAGGTTCAAGTCTACAAAATGATAATTTATATATATTTATAAGGAATGTAGTATTCTATATCAGTTAATTTTCCAAATTCAAATGTTTAACATTTTTAAAAGTAAAATCTAAAAACCGTAACTTACCTAGTAAATTACGTTAGAAACTACTGTAGTGCCATAGTGAATACCAATTTAACCACTTCTGGTGGCATTAGAACAGTCAAGTCGTTTATAAGGATGGTGAGACTTCAAATCCTCTTGACCTTCTTCAGCTGCTGCCATGATCAACAATTTGGAGTAGGACTAGACAACTGTACCTTGCCTCCTACTCCAGGGACCTCTCACTTCCTGCCTCTTGGCTTCTGACAAGCTACAGAAACTGCTTGACCCTTGGTGTATAACTCGGAAGAGGTGTGGGTCACCCTCCCTCCTTCAAAAACAATTCAGAGGCATCCTATCTAATAAAAGAGAAACATGGTAATTAGCTTCGTCCGCTACCCTTCCCATTGTCTAATCAGGGCTATATGCAAATTAACTGCCAGCCAAGATGGTGGCCAGCAGCCAGGCAGCTGGAAACTAAGATGAGGCTTGCTTGCTTCAGTGATGGAGGAAACCAACGTTCCCCGCCTCTGAGCTTGCAGTTTGAAACATAGTTACAAATATAGAAGCTAAACGAAACCCCAGAAACCTGCTTTCAGCAAGCTGGGATCTCAGAGCTGGAGTTGATACAGTGTTTCGATTATAGAACCCAAACAAACCAGATACCTGCTTTCAGCAGCAGAGGCCTCAGAGCTGGAGTCAGAGCTAAAGCTGGCCCACAATAAAAAAAAAAAAGAAAAAAAAGGAGCAGCGGGGAGCTCCAGCCCCCCGCCAGCCTGAAAACAGCCCTCAGCCCCTAACCCAGACGGGCCAGGCACCCCAGTGGGAACCAACACCATGAAGGGTGTGTGACCAGCTGCAAACAGCCATCATCCCCTCATCCAGGCTGGCCAGGCACCCCAGTGGGGACCCCCACCCTGATCCAGGACACCCTTCAGGGCAAACCAGCCAGCCCCACCCATGCACCAGGCCTCTATACTATATAGTAAAAGGGTAATATGCCTCCCAGCACCGGGATCAGCAGAGCCGCAAGGCCTCCTGGCACCTGGATCAGCATGACAGGGGGCAGCACCCAAACCCCCTGATCGCCCTGCGGCTCTGTGTGTGACAGAGGGCGGGGCCACAACCTCCCTATCCGCCCTGCTCTGTTCATGACGGGAAGGCACCCCAACCCCCTGATCGTCCTGTGGCTCTATGTGTGAGGGGGTGCCACGCCCCAACCCCCTGATTGGTCCTGCTCTGTGTGTGATGGGGCAGTGCCCCACCCCCCTGATGGGTCCTGCTCTGTGAGTGACAGGGGGCAGCGCCCCAACCCCCATTGGCCCTGCTGTGTGTGTAACGGGGGTGGTACCGCAACCTCCTCATTGACCTTGCCTTGAGTGTGACGGGGCGGTGCCCCAACTCCCCAGTCGGCCCTGCCCTGAGCCCGACCAGGGGCTGCACCTAGGGATTGGGCCTGCCCTCTGCCACCTGGGAGCAGGCCAAAGCCAGCAGGTCGTTATCTCCTGAGGGGTCCCAGACTAGGAGAGGGCACAGGCCGGGCTGAGGGACCCCTCCCTGCCGAGTGCACAGATTTTTGTGCACCGGGCCTCTAGTCTACACTAATAAAAGACAAAGATGCTAATTGACTCTACCTTTGCTACACCCACCAGCCAATCAGAGCAACTATATGCAATGTAACCCAACCAAGCTGGCAGTTAATTTACATATACCAGCTGGCAGCAAAGTCTGAAGACAACGTGGAAGCGAAGCACTACAGAAGGGAGCTAAGTAGAGGCGGTGGAGACAGGAACAGAGCCAAGGCGGCAGAGGCGGGAGGGAAACCAGCTGGACGGCAGAGCGGGAGGGAAAATAAACAGCTGCACGGCGGAGCGGGAGCGAAGCCTGCCTCAGTGGGTTTCGCTCCCTTCTCTACTTCACTCCAGCTGCAGGAAGCCCTGTTCTTGCAGGAATATTCCTGCAACAGGCCTCTCGTATTTCATAAGGCTCCTCAGAAAGTCAAGATCAAGCACTAGTGCTTATGTGGTATCCAACTCAATCCATCCTTGATTAGCTTTCCTTCCTTGTGTTTTCATTTCTCCATTACCCCTGTTCCCTGGGATCCTTTCCTAAATAAACTGCATGCAAATCTGGGGCTATGCTTTGAGGAGAACCAAAGCTAAGACAAGCAGTAAAGTAACACGCAGATAGAAAGATGGTTCTATTGTCACCATATAATTTACTTTGCAAATGCCTATATAAAAGGTCTCGCTGTCCCTCCCCTTTTTAAAAAAACTCTGCTGGTTAGGACAGACCAGAGCTATCAACTATAAAACTGAAAATACATTCAGAATTGAATTTTATAAAAAAGCCACAAAATTGTTTTACAGCCTTAATTTTTTATCCCATGCTATTGCTATAACCTCCTAATATTCACCCTCACTTTGAAAAAGTAAGCCACTTACATGAATAGGTGAGTAGCATCTTAATAAAAATCTTTTCCATTAACTTTAGTTCAAAGTAAGGCTTTATCTTTCCATTCTGAATCTTAATGTTTCTAAAAAGTCCTATCAACTTTGTTCTCACTCTCTGCAAATCAGTTTTCTCAGTTAAATATGTGTTTTTTTGTCTTTCACTAGAGAAAGTGTTACTTCCTCCATGAGAAGATATTATCTGTGATGAATAGAACTGTATATTTTGCTGTATTCTTGGGTTGGTTTCCCTTTACAAACATGCAGAATATGCAGATGTCCTTTTCCCATATAATAAATGCCACTTTAATCTTCATAGCTTGTGAGGTTCAAGTTATAAATGAAGCTCAGAGAAATGAAGTAATTAGCTCAAGGTCTAATGTGTAAAAAATAACAGAACTAGAACTTGAATTCTAGTCTTCTGATTCTGAATCCCATGTTCACCTGAAGGTGACTGATCCCAGCCTCAGTTTATTGGTTGTTTCTACATTGGACCCACTGAAATTTTATCAATAGTTTGTTTTTTTAAATGTTCAAATAAGGACTCAGAAAAAGATAAATTATAGGCATACATAGGATCATTTATCTTTACCCTACCTATCATGGCTTAATAGAAAAGAACCCCTTTTTTACCTATTCTATTTTAATATTTAAAAAATATATATCCTATATAATAAAAGGCCAATATGCAAATCGACTGAATATCAGAACAACTGGTCGCCATGATGTGCACTGACCACCAAGGGGGCAGACACTCAATGCAGGAGCTGCCCTCTGGTGGTCAGTGCGCTCCCACAGGGGGAGTGCCACTCAGCCAGAAGCTGGGCTCATGGCTGGTGAGTGCAGCGGTGGTGGTGGGAGCCTCTCCGGCCTCTGCGGCAGCGCTAAGGATGTCTGACTGCCGGCTGAGGCCTGCTCCCTGTGGGACATCACCCGAGGGTTCTCGGACTGCAAGAGGGAGCATGCCAGGTTGAGGAATCCCCCCACCCCCTCAAGTGAACAAATTTTGTGCACTGGGCCTCTAGTGTATGTGTGTGTGTGTATTATATCCTAATATGTTATATATATATATAACCCTAATATGCAAATAGACCGAATGGTGGAACAACTGGTCACTATGATGTGTGCTGGCCACCAGGGGGTGTGCGTGGAACAGGGCAGGCATCGGCCATGGCAGGATGATGAAGCAGGTGAGCAGGGGTGCCAGACCAAAGTGGGGTGCCGGTTGCTGTCATCGGGGCGAGCCTCTGGTGGTTACTGAAAATTCTTTGCTCCCGCGTGCCGTGGTTCCACCCGCCTCTTGCACCTGTTGTCAGTACTGGCCCCGCTTGTACCCACTGCTGGCACCCAGCCCCAGCCCTGATCG
>NW_006282125.1:41449-74639 GCF_000327345.1 Myotis davidii | reverse complement strand
CGGGTGCGAGTGGGGCCAATGCTGTCAGTGCGTGGGAGAGGTGGCAGCAGGAGCAGAGCTGCCAACAGACAGGGGACCAGGGGCCACGGTGGGAGGGGCCGAGCTGAGGTGCAGAGGATGGGCCGAGACTTGCCCCTGTGCCTACCGCAGCCTCACAGCCCACAGTTCAAGGTTCACGAATTCGTGCACTGGGCCCCTAGTATATACATAATAGACATTTTTTAAAAGATGAACCCAATAAATAACATGGCAAACCTTTCTCTACACAGTAGTAAATAGATTTTCATCTTATGGACTTCTATATGTTGCTCTTGTTTGTCAGTTTGTTAAAATAGGAAAAACTGCTAGTATCTGTTCTAATGAACTGCATAATTCAATCATTTATAAACCCTTCTTCTCCCAGGCACAAATTCATTCTTGCTTTGAGAAGATGCAGGTTTTAAAGCTGAACTGAACCTCTGCAAATTACAGATATGCAACATTTAAAACAATGTTGAAATGCTTGTGTTTAACTTCAGTTGGCATAAAAAATGTTGAGTCTTCAGCAAAGTTAGATGCCATTAATTAGTCTTAAGATTTCCTGTTATAGTTGCTATAAAGCATCTCAACAGATGGATTCCAGAATAGGTCATAGCACTGTGAAAAGAAAAGAAAAACCATTTTCTTCCTTACTTCAGAAGTAGTAACAGATCTGAATTCATCTAACTTAAACTGTTTACAAACTAAGTTTCATGTATGAAAGAGAACATCTTAAACTGGCCTTTCCTCTTCCTGAGTCTCTAAATCTAGTGCTCCACACTATCTGCTCTATTACCTTCATGATTCTAAAAATTTCACCATTATCTACTATTTTGTTTTTTATTTGTCAGACTAAAAGTTGTTTCTGTTTTTCTATATGGAGGACAATTGACATATAACATTATATTAGTTTCAGATGTATAACATAAAGATTTAATATCTGTATATACTACTATGGCCAAAAAGTATTCCACTGTGTATTTAACCACTTCATCTTTATTCATCCACTGACTGACACTTAGGTTGCTTCCATATCCTGGCTATTGAAAAAATGTTGCAGTGAACATGGGGGTGCATATATCTTTTCGAATATGTTTTCATGTTCAGTGGATAAATATCCAGAAGTGGAATTGCTAGAACAAATGGTGGTTCTATTTTTAAGTTTTTGAGGAACCTCCACACTATTTTTCATAATGGCAGTAAAAATTTACAATCCCACTAACAGTACACAAGAGTTCCTTTTTCCACATCCTTGCCAACACTTACTTCAAGTCTATTTGATAACAGTCATTTTAACAGGCAGGAGGTGATATCTCACTGTGGTTTTGATTTGCATTTCCCTGAAGAATAGTGATGTTCAGCATCTTTTCATGTATTTGTTAGCTGTCTGTATGTCTTCTTCGGAAAAATGTCTCTTCAGATCCTCTGCCCATTTTTAAATTGTATTATTATCTTTTTTGCTATTGAGTTGTGTGAGTTCTTTGTGCATTTTGGAATATTAATCCCTTACCAGATATATGATTTATAAATATTTTCTCCCAGTTAGGTAGCCTTTTCATTTTGTTGATGATCTCCTTTGCTTTGTAGCTTTTTAGTTTGATGTAGTCCTATAGTTTATTTTTTTAAAAAATATATTTTATTGATTTTTTACAGAGAGGAAGAGAGGAGAGGGAGAGAGAGTTAGACACATCAATGAAAGAGAAACATCGATTCAGCTGCTTCTTGCACACTCCCTACTGGGGATGTGCCCGCAACCAAGGTACATGCCCTTAACGGGAATCAAACCTGGGACCCTTCAGTCTGCAGGCCGATGCTCTATCCACTGAACCAAACCGGTCAGGGCCTATAGCTTATTTTTGTTTTTGGAATCAGATCCAACAAATTATCACCAAGACCAAGTCAAGGAACTTACTGCCTATGTTTTCTCCTAAGAGTTTATGGTTTCAGGTATTACATTCAAGTCTTTAATCTATTTTGAGTTAATTTTTGTGTATAGTATATAGTAGTTTAATTTCATTCTTTTGCATGTGGTTGTTCAGTTTTCCAACACCATTTGTTGAAGAGATTGTCATTTCCCCATTGTATATTCCTGGTTCTTTTGTTGTAAATTAATTGACCATTATGCATGGGCTTATTTCTAGACTCCCTATTCTGTTCTGTTGATCTTTGTGTCGGTTTTTTATGCCAATACCATACTGTTTTTGAAGTCAGGGAGCATGATGCCTCTAGTTTTGTTTTTCTTTCTCAAGATTGCTTTGGCTATTCAGGGTCTTTTGTGATTCTGTATACATTTTAGAGTTGTTTGTTCTATTTCAATGAAAAATGCCACTGGAATATCTACCATTTTGCTTTTTATTTCCCAGACTAAACTGTTTGATCTTTTAGTTTATTCTTTTTATGACAAGATGTAATCACCTTGATAATTTAGATTTTCTCATGATTTTTAAAAAACTATAATAACCATTATTGTATCTGTTATTTATCTGTCTTAGTATATCCATCCATATCCATTCATCTATGTGTCAGCATTAAAGTGACTAGTTGGTTCCTCAGGATATATGCACTTTTATGGAATACATTATGACTTTTATGGATATAGGTATGGCGAATACTTGTATATAAAATAGGTAAATTCTTTTCTCTTGCATTGCTAATTCCCTTCTTGATAAAGTACAGCATTTTGGACTTTTTGACCAAACCTGCCTGGTTCAGAATAGTCGATAATGATTCTTGGATTATAATTGGAGTTATACATATAGAGTTTAAAGGGGAAATGCAAGTTAGATAGTCCACACACTAACTATGACACCTTGAAATCGTTTGCAACATTTGTCAACTCATGATTTTCTTTGTCATTACAATCAGTTCTCATTTGCTTGGAATTTAACTACATAGAAAACCAGAGAAGTGATCATACTGTGCCTATTTACATAGTTCTTCTATACCATTTATAACAATAGACTGATCCCAGTATCAATCTTTAGGAGCCTTTCACCATTTATACTTCTCCACTCAGCCGGGGCAGAGTTCAGACATGAAGGTTAGCTTTTGACTTTAGGCTTAAAGGCCAAACCTCTCTGGATTACATGTCTACTCACATTTCCACCTTTCTCCTAACTTATTTTATAATAATTATTCTGTGACGAGGCCAATATCCATCTGGAGAGATGAACTGGGATTTGGTCATGCTAGTAAAAGCAAGGATTATATTTAACTCTACTTTCTAAATTGGGTTTAGAAAACTATAGAGTACAGCCTGCCAATTTCCTTTATGTGGTCACCGTGGTACAGTGAACACTGACGTTCCTGAAAGTCAGCGGGCTCCCGTGTCTCAATTCTTGGACTTTAAGTGCTGTGTGGCTTCTACAGTGTCTTGGTCACCTACGGTGAGTAGTTCAGGGGCAGCAGTCATTCCAGGGTTATGCAGCAGTGAATGCTGGCATATCTAAAGAAGAGAACTTCTGCCCTGGCTGGTATGGCTCAGTTGCTTGGAATGTCATCCCATACACCAAGAGGTGGCAGGTTTGATTCCTGGTCAGGGCACATTACGAGGTGTGGGTTCAATCCCAGGTCGGTGCACATGTGGGAGCCAACTGATCCATGTTTCTGTCTCACATCAATGTTTCTCTCTCCTTCCCTTCCTGTCTCTAAAATCAAATTTTTTAAAAAGTTAAAAAAAGAAAAAAAGAAAGAAGGGAATTCCCCTAAAAAGTACTAGGGAATCTGATATTCTGGGTTGTTGGCCTGACCCTACCATTTGCTGACTGACCTTTGACAAGGAAGGAAACTAACATCTATTGCATGTTGTGTACTAGGTCACAATGCATTTTACTTGATACTTTAAACCACATTTTTACTAGTAAGAAAAGACTCAAAATGAAATAAATTGCTTTAAAATCTATAGCACAGAAATAGAGGCACCATGCAAAACTATGGCCTCACTCTAAGGCTTATGCTCTATTACAGCCAATACCTCTTTGAACTCACTTCACTTCTCCGACTTGTAACTGTGAAATAGGAATGTTTACTGTGAGGATCAATTAAGAGTTTTGAATGATCTAGTGTTATAACCTCCCCCACAACCATCAGTTTTCAGATAGTGCTAATTGTTCTTAAGTAGAGCCACAATCTTACTTAGTCTGGTGGCATAGAGCTCATAGCAGTGTGGGACTACTGCTTGATCATTCCCTTGTTTTAAACACTATAATTCTGTTAATGTAGATCAAAAAAACTGTCAGTTTTTCCCTAGCCCCATTATGTTAATTCAAACTCAGCTTCCGATCAACTGAATTTTTTTTTTAAAAAAAAATGCTATTAGGCATAATTTGCTCATCTTATGTTTATGTTGCCTTTTTAGCTGAAGAATCGCTTCCTTATTATTAAACTAGAGGCCCAATGCACTAAATTTGTGCAAGAGTAGGCCTTCTTTCCATCCCACCCCTCACCCCGCCCCACCCAGCTGCCTGCACTGGCTTTCCTCTGGCCACCAGCAAGCACCCTGGATCCGGGCTTCCCTTTGGCCGGCTTTCCTCTGGCACCCAGGACCCAGGCTTCCCAGTGGCCAACCGGCATGCACCCTGGATCCGGGCTTCCCTTTGGCTGCTGGCAGGCACCCTGGACCCAGGCTTACTTCGCAGCCCTGGCTTCATCCGGAAGGTCATCCGGTCTAATTAGCATATTTTATTATTATAGATAGTTAAAAAAACAGCTATTTTTCTATGATAATGCTCAGGGCTCTAAGAAGAATTAGGATTTCATTCCTGCCCCTAGGAGTTTCATTGTATATATGGAACATAGACCAATGAACTGGATAAATACTCAAAATTAAGTAAAGGGAAAAGAGCATTTTGTCGGAATGAATAAAGAAGGATTTTGACAGGCATGTTCATAATTACAAACAATTTAAATGTGATTTGCATTGGTAGGCAGTAGAATGACCGCTTAAAGGACAGTTCCACATATAACTGTTACTTGGTTTCATTCTTTTCTTAAAGCAACTCCCAGTGTCTTTCATAAAGAAGTTAAGAGTATGATTTTTTACTCAGAGGGGAGGGGACTGTGTCTCTACAACAGTACAGGTTAGTTACTGTGCCCATGGTACACACTGGAAGTACAAACTCATGTTTCATCGCTAAACCACATCTAGTATCTCAAAACCTGCCAGCTCAGGAAATAACCACTCCGTCTGCTACCAATACTTAATTCTAACTTATATGAAGCATTTCTTCTTTACATATGGTCCTTTTAAAGGAATATTTTTATCCCTCATAGCCTAAGTGAGTTTTCTACCATAAAGATAAGTTGTTTTTCTTTGGAACTAAGAAAGGGATGGTAGTATCTTTATTGTAATGGTTGTTTAGCTGATTCTAAAAAGGAAAAAGTTTTGCTCAAGCTAGTTTGGCTCAGTGGATAGAGCATCGGCCTGTGGACTGAAGGGTCCCAGGTTCAATTCCAGTCAAGAACACATGCCCGTGTTGCAGGCTCAGTCCCCTGTAGGGGGTGTGCAGGAGGCAGCCAATCAGTGATTCCCTTTCATCACTGATGTTTCTATTTCACCCTTCCTCTCTGAAATCAATAAAAATATATTAAAAATAATAATTAAAAAAAAAGAAGTAAAAAGTTTTTACTTCTGCTGTGGTATAGGGTTGAGCTAGGCTGAGGAAGAAAGAGAATGAAAATGCCTTACCAGGAAGATACAGCAAAATTTGCAGAAGGAAGAAATAAAGGGAAGGAAAAAAAAAAGCACTGATGGGCTGTACAATAAATCTTAGCTAAGTGCATAGTCTTCCAAACTTTCCTAATTTTAGTCAAAGGGCTGACAAATGACAAAAAACATTGATTTAATACTAAAAGTTGATAGTATATAAAGCTATAAAAACAATGCAACTCTTACCTTACAGGAAACAACTGAGGAAAACATCCTTGTGTTTTAGTGTCAACAAATTTCTGGATCTCGAGCACCTGTTTTAAAAGACGTCCCTTGGAAGGTTTGTCAATTTTTGTTAACACCATCTGCAAAGAAACAAATGACTAAATGAGTTAATGTATGCAATTTATAAAGCATACATTACGTGCTTGCTGTTTAATTAATGGTGCTTTAACTACACAGGACTATACTACCTTTAATTCAAGATCAGTGAAAAGGACCCTGAAGCCATATTTGCAACTACCATAAACCAAATGTTTCATATCATCACTCTGTATCTTTGATCAAAGATATATGTTAGTATTATTGGGTTGGGTTGATTCATATAAAAATTGGCAATTTATAATCATTTTTGACATATAAAATGGTTCCATCTCACATGTAACCTAAAGAAAAAATTAGAAATCCAGCTATTTGTAGGTTGTATCCACTATTCCAAGTTTTATATAATTACATTCCAAGTAAGCCTAGAACTTCTTACTAGGCTTACTAGTAAATAATAACATTGAATAATTTACTTATTCAAAGACAATTACATTCTAGAGGTAAGACCAAGGCATGGCTGATTATAAAATCAATTAAAAAGTAAAACCTTGATCTATCAGATTTCCTTGGGGAGTTTCTATAAAATTAAATTTCCTGACTCATCATTCATACTTTTCAATTATAAAAATGTAAATTGGCCGAGTGAGCGAGAAGCAAAAAGTGTGTGGTTTCTAATGACCTGTGAAACTCGCCAAATGGGAGTCTTTCCTTATAAAGGCAAATGCCGAATTTAAAAGGAAACATAATTCCTCTAGTACAAACTCTTTTTCAAAAAGGAAAATTATATTTCTTTAAAGTTAAAACTGAAGAAAATATATGATTTCATAAACTGATACCTATGATACCAAATCAGGAATATTATCACTTAAAGAAAACCAAGTTTGGCATTACTTAGGCATTTTTACTTTGTAGATTAAGTTTATCAACCCTTTGGCTCCTCAAAACTGTAGGTTATCACTAACTGTAGGTTTCAAAGGCTTTGCAAACCCGAAGAATTCCATAACTATAACAATACAAAAAAGTTGCTGACTACTAATGGTTTAACTTGCATTACACTCCAGTATTATATTTCAGTAGTTGTCTCACTTTTTTTTTAAGACCAAATTTTAGCCAATGGGTTCGTCACTTTTCCTTAGGAACTTTAAGAGTGCTACTTTATTTGTAAATCTCACAAAGCAAAATGAATATGTATACCAACCTACTAATTCTATTATAAAGCAAATAATAGAACACTGGTAAGATTTTCCCAGAAGAAATCCTGTGTTCTTTAATACAGTATAAAAATCCTACGGTGTGTGCTGGAGCCTGCTATGTTCTTGTAATGGTTCTTAAATTCCAAATTAGTTTAACAAATCTTCAGTTGCAGTTTTATTTACATACTGTTAAGTACTATCTGCCAAGCTGCTGTTAAAAGAGCTGCTAACATTTTGGACAAATATTCACATTGCCATTAGAATACAAAACAAAAACAACATCATAAAGAAAAGCACCTAGGAGCACTAAATAAACAGCTTTAAAAAACTACTTTGACTATACTTTTGAAAACTTAAAAAGCTGAGAAAAGGAAAAGAGACTAAAAGTAGTGCAGGATTTATTTTATTAATGGCTAACAATGGTAAAGATTATACAAAAGGTACTCCTTTATCTCTTGAAGAGGTAAAACTTACTTATTCATTAAAAAGACACACACACACACACACAACCGGTATGTATTTCTCATTGTAACCAGGATTCAAAAGAAATACTTACTACATAAGGTAATGCAAACTCTTCACACATTTCTATGGCAATATTGTCTGCTTTCTGAATTCCGACAACACTATCCACTAACAAAAATGTTCTCAGCAAACTGTAAGAATGCAGAAATAAAGATTAATGGCAATATAAAATTCATTCCTTCCTCCCTCCCCGTGCCTCAAGCTATAATAATAAATTTTCCTTTGATTGATTTTCAATCCAAATTTAAAAACTTTTTTAGGCAAAAGGAATTCTCAGTTCACCAGGTCCATCCTACAGTCCAATAGTTAACTAAATATTAATTTATTTCAGTAGCATGTATTGCACATGACTCTATACTTGGAATTGGATACAAAGGTGAGTAAGCCCCTTCCTCTAAAAGCCTGAACTCTAGTGAAAGAGACATGTATAAATACCTTGTATAAATATCTCATATTAATTTCTCTGTAAAACCACAAGAAAGATACTTAACACTTCTTTATACTTCAAAAGTTTAACATAAATTTTCCTATATATGTGCAAAGCTTGAAATACTTGCCCACCTAGGAAGACCATAAAAGGTAACATTTGCAAAGGATGTGATGTCAGGAGTACTTTAAGAACAATTAGAATTTACAAAATCTGTTTATAATTAGTAAATACCACATTAACCAACAATTTTCATTTTCAAAATTAGCTGTCTAAGAGTTTGGTATAAAAACATTAGTAAACTCTGCTGAAGTACCCTTTGTAGTCTCAATTTAGAAAAACACTTGAATTTCAGATTAAGCTAACCTACAGGAAAAAAACAAAGCATGCAGTAAATACCTTGGTTGTAAATGTTGTGTTGCAGAATATTATGAGAATAAAATGGACTTTCTAAAAGTCATTTGAGAAAACTGAAGTGGTCATCACATGTAGAATGCTCTATTACCAAAAATATGCTTTTGGGTTAAATGTATAACTATTATAAAGCGTTTTCCCCCTTACTTCTTTCGTTCTTTTAGATAGGTCTCTACCATATCAACAAAATCTTCAGGTGCTCGATAGCCATAACCTGGCATGTCCACCAATGTAAAATATTTTCCAACTTTGAAAAAATCCATTTTCTTTGTGTGCCCCTGATAAAATAAATAGAAAAAAGTGAAAACTTTCTTCAACTATGTTCAGTATATATTTTATACCTCAAAATATTTTCTATTCAATCATATTTATTAACATGTATAAATATTCTGTATATAATCCCAGCTATGCTGATAAACAGGAAAAGAAGGTAAAGCTCTAGCTGGTGTGGTTAGAGCATCAGCCTACCCACTGGAGGGTCACCAGTTCAATTCCAAGGTCAAGGGTGCATACTTTTGTTGTAGGTCTTGATCCCCATGCAACCAATCGATGTTTCTCTCTCTCTCTTACTCCCCCTTCCCTTCCATGCTCTCTAGGATTGATGGAAAAAATATCCTCACTTCTTGGGTAAGGATTAAAAAAAAATAAAACTAAAAAGATAGAAGTAGCTGGAGATATGCTTAGATACTACTTCCCTCCAATTCATAATTTTAAGATAATATATATGACTTAAGAAGAACTTTAGATTCCATATTAGAAATATGTAGGCAAAATAATTTGGAGTCTTTCCTATTTCATTAGTTCTCAGTAAAAAAGTTAACCTGGTGTGAGTGTACTAGTCAATATTCTCTGATGAGTAATATATCTCAAATAAATGAATTTGGCACAGGTTAAATTAAATACTGTTAGTCATACAACCATAAAACCTAGATGTAAACCTGATAGTTTATTATGCCTAGACTAGAGGCCTGGTACACGAAATTCGTGCACTCAGAGGGGTGGTCCCTCAGCCCAGCCTACACCCTCTCACAGTCTGGGAGCCCTCGCAGGATGTTCAACTGACGGCTTAGGCCCGCTCCATCAGTAGGACACCCTTGGCACTGCCGCGGAGGTGGAAGGGGCTCCTGGGGAGGGATTGCAGGAAGGCTCCAGGGCATGTCCGGCCCGTCTCGCTCGGTCCCGATCGGCCGGACCCCAGCAGCAAGCTAACCTACTGGTTGAAGCATCTGCCCCCTGGTGGTCAGTGGACGTCATAGTGAGTGGTTGAGTAGCCTTAGCATATCATTAGCATATTACACTCTGATTGGCTGAATGGCTGACCAGCCAGCTGGACACTTAACATATTAGGCTTTTATTATATAGGATTACCGCTTCCTTAAAATCAACATGTTTTGCATGTTTCATTGGATGGGTTTAAGTGCTTTCATTAAACCATTTTTTAAAAAGCATGTACAACACTATTAAACATCTGTGAAACTAATATTTATGTCATGATAAGTGGATTATTCAAGATTTTATCTCTATGGACATTTATTAATCAGAAAAGGGAAGATTAAGATAAATACGCAGTCAACTGTTTGGAACTTAGAACAAATATTTTCAGAAGAAAGGTGTTATAAATGGTGCTTAGGTTCCCAGTCACTATGTATCAGTAAGAAAATGATTTTAGAATTATAGATGAGGAATGTCAAAAATACATTTCTTGCATTGTCCTCTCATAGCAGGAATCAAACACCCTGCCTATAAGAGAGAGTTTGGCTATGTTATCTGGTGAGGCAGGGCAGGAAAATTGATGAATGACAATAATCATCAGTGACAGAGCCAGGGAATCAGCTTTATGAAGAAATTAGAAGCAAGAGAGGACTAGTGAAGTCTCTTGGAAGAGTTCCAATGCAAAGAAAGAGGGCAGTGAGCACTGGGTTGGTGGGAATGTTTTGCCATGGATAGATAGTAAGGTGAGAGGAACTGGGGGAAGTACTGAAGTGCTTAGATATTGGTAGTCTGCATCATGGAGAAGGAAATTAGAAAATGACAGAAAGCATGTAGGACATGCAGACTGGCTGGGATAATAAGCACATAATTTGGCCTGGTGTAGACTGGGGTTTGCCTGATTGGTGTATATGTGTGAGTTAACAAAGTATAAAAGATTACAGGGAGAAAAAAAAGCATAAAAAAAACATACAACTGTTCCTCTGAAATCAATGTAGAACTAAGATGATCATTCTTGAAAGCAAATCTCTCTATATATACTAGTAAAAGCCTAAACAACCGTTTAACCGGTCGCTATGTGCACTGACCAGCAGGAGCGCCGCTCAGCTGACCAACGGGTGACAGACACCAGACACATGGCTGGCAAGCACAGCTGTGGTGGCACAAGCCTCTCCCATGGACACTCCCCCTGCACGCCCTTCCCCCATCTGGACCGGGACTACGGTCGGGACCAGCATTGGGACTGACTGGGCGCTAGCCCGTGGACACTTTTCAGCCATGGGCGCACCAGTATCACCCTAGAATGGGCATGCAGAGACTGCAGTAGAGTGGCAGTGAGCCCACCGAGTGGTGGCGGCAGGTGCAGCGGGCGTGGGATGAGCGGGAGCAGTGCGGCACCTGGCCCAGGCTTGGGCTCTTTCCCCTCACACACTACTACACCCCTCGGGGGATGTTGGACTGTTGGCTTTGGTCCGATTCCTGCAGGCCACGCCAAAGACCTCACCAGTGCACAAATCCGTGCACTGGGCCTCTAGTATAGAATAACAAAAGAACAACTCTTTGGAAAAGATTTTGACCAAGGAAGATTTCCTCAAGATACTGGCAAGACTACTAAAATAAATCCAGACATATTTCCTTTCCTTCAAAGAAATACAAAGGCATTGATGTAATCTTACTTTACTACTTGTTTGAAAGAAATCACTTTTCTAGAAACTTGGCTATTATCATTTCTTGTATTCCCCTAATACTTTATTCATCTTCATCAATTGAGAGATAGTTCCAACAGATTTGAAATTTCAACATACCGGAGTTTTGGAGACTCTGACTTCAACCTCTGGAGCCAATGAAAACAAAGCCTTTATTAGAGAGGATTTTCCAACATTGCTTCTGCCTATAAAACACACCTTATACACAAAAAGAGAAGAGAAGCTGGGTGAAAAAGGTGAAGGAATTAAGCAAAAGAAAAAACCCAAAACAACAAACTTATAGACACAGACAATAGTATAGTGATTACCAGAGGGAAAGGGGAATGGGGGGAGTTGGAAGAGGGTAAAGGAGGGATAAATGGTGATGGAAGGAGACTGGACTTTGGGTAGTGAACAGATAATACAATATACAGATGATATTTATGTATCTCTCTCTATATAAGCCAAGGCGACCATTACGACCAAATGATGGGTCGACCAGTTGCTATGATGTGCACTCAGACGCTCAATGCAGGAGCTACCCTCTGGTGGTCAGTGCGCTCCCACAGCCAACCTCCCGTGGCTGGCCAACCTTCCCTGGTCCCTCCTTGTGGCTGGCTAACCTCTCGTGGTCCCTCCCCCTGGCAGGCTGGTCCCGATTGGGATTTCGGGACTGGGTGAGATGGCCCCAATTGGCCCTGATCACCGGCCAGGCCTAGGGACCCACCGTCAATTTCAGAACATTTTCATCACCTCAAAAAGAAACTTCTTCTGTTTCAGCTACCACCTCCTCCTTCCCTCCTTCTCCCCATTCCCAATTCTACTCTCTGTCTCCATAGATTTCCCTACTCTGGACTTTCATATAAATGGGATCATGTAATATGGTGACTGGCTTCTTTCATGGAGCATAATAATTTCTAGGTTCATCCCAATTGGCCCTGATCACCGGCCAGGCCTAGGGACCCCGCCTGTGCACAAATTCATGCACTAGGCCTCTAATATTATAGAAGTGTACACCTGAAACCTATGTAATTTTATTAACCAACTAGAGGCCTGGTGCATGAAAATTCATGCACTCAGGGGGAGTCACTCAGCCTGACCTGCGCCTTCTCACAGAGCAGGAGCACTCGGGGGATGTCCGACTGATTGGCTCTGTGGGAGGCAATCTGCAGGCCAATCAGGGGACAGCGCTGGCTGGTGAGCAGATGACCCCGTCCCCCATCGCCCTGCCGCCACAAGTGGCCTCCCTCTGTGGGAGGCGACCGACGGGGCAACCGGGGGACGGCACCAGCTGGTCAGTGGCCAGCCCGCCCCCTGATCACCCCTCTGCCACCACCTGTCACCACTGCCCCCCCATTGCCGTCCCCTCCCTCTGCCCACTGGCACCTCCTTGGCTGGCCTGGCACTGCCCACTCGCTGGTCCCACCCCCCACCAACCAGTCATTCTGCTGTTCAGTCGATTTGCATATTAGGCTTTTATAATATAGGATGTCACCCCAATAAATTAAAAAACAATTTTTTTAAAGAAGAAAATTTTTTAAAGAAGAGAAAACTCAATTTTTTAATTGAGTACTAGCTTAATATATAAATTTATTATGATGTATTAGCTGCAAAAACCTGTCAAGCTATTCACTCCTGCCTCACCATAATACAGATGATAAAATGAGGCAGGAAGAGGTTAAATAACTGGCCCAAAATTATACAGCTAGAAAGTAAGAGAGTTGAAATTTGAACTCAGACATCTATATCCAGAACCTGTGCTTTTAATTACACTATTACATTAATTACACTAATTACTCAAGAATATTTGCAACATTTATTAAGTATCCTACATTTACAAAGTTTTTTGAAAATAGAACCACATTTCCCCACAAACTTTCAGAGTACAATGTAATTAAGAGGTTATTCCTTTCTCTTGAAATCTCTTCTTCCAATTAAGCTTTTCTCCTTTAGTGCTCTATACTACAGTCAGCTCAGGGCACACATAAAGTAATTACTAAAATTCTGCAACACACCAAAAAATACATATTACTTTTTGCTAATCGGACCAAAAAAAAAGTATAATTTTGATTCATTCACTCCAGATAGCTATTGTGTTGGTTATTGTCATTTTTTAATTTGAGAATCTAAGGAAAAAGAGGTCAGTGCCCTGACTAGTCAGGTATTATATGTTTTAAAAATTCTTGTAGCTCACTGGTTGAAAATCACTGCTCTATAGTGTAGAAAGGAACAAAATATTCCTGATAGTAACCATTAATATACATGGCTCTCCTTTCTAACATGGTATTGAAGGGGGTACAATACCAATCAGTGGTTCTAAATGAGGGCGTTTTGGAAATTTGTGAGAAAATTTTTGATTATCAATATGATCAGATGGCATTTAGTAGACAGGGGTCAGGGATGCTATATATTGTGCAAAACTGTGGTCAGTCCTTCAAAATGAATTGATCTGAATCCTGCTTAAATTTCAAATGCTCTGCCAGATTAAATCCAAAGATAATCTACAGATAATAAAATTGAATTTTAAAAAACAAATACTCAAAAAGTCCAATAATTTAAAAGCAATGCTATCTCAAAATTATTAAATGATATATATGCTCTTAAATTATAGTAGTTCTAAATATATTCGAAGAACATTTTCTTTTTCTTTTTTTTTCCCGAAGAACATTTTCAATGCAGTGGTACAGTTACTACAAATACAGTGGATACCGGAATAACATCCTTTCCTTCATGGTCGTTTTGTTATAAAGTTGATGAGAGAGAAAAAATCAATTCATGGGCAGGGTCACTGACTGTGTGGAGTTTGCATGCTCTCCCCATGTTTGTGTGGGATTACTCCGGGTACTCCCACGTCCGTAAGATGTGCACATTAGGCGATCCTGCGAGAGAGTCTACACTGTACCACTCTGAGTGAGTGTGGGTGTGTGTGAGCGAGCCCTGCATGGCTTCCTGTCCAGGGCTGGTTCCTGCCTGGCATCCTGAGCTGCCAGCAGAAGCTCTGGCAGTTACCCTGAACTGGAATAAATAGGTTAGGAAATAATTACCTTACTTGTTTTTAGTACTCATTCTTAAATGTATGTATAGTTCACTTTTATTTCAATGTTTAATATTATAAATGTTTTGGGTCTTTATTTAGATGTTAGGTAATGTTTTGGGGACCAGAAATATGCCATAGGAACTTAGTACTCATTTGTATCAATTAGCCTTTGGTAAAATTGATTTCGTTATAGTTATGTTGCTTAAAGTCTGTTTCCAAGACACTGTCACAATCACGGAATGTCACTAAAGTTGTTTTAAAAAATCTGCATTATTGCCGCCAGCTGGCGTAGCTCAGTGGTTGAACATTGACCTATGAGTCAGAAGGTCACCGTTCGAGTCCCAGTCGGGCCTGTGTGTCCCCAGTTACAGGCTCGATCCCCAGTGTGGAGAGTGCAGGAGGCAGCTTTAGTAACATTCAGTGATTTTTCTCTCATCATTGATGCTTCTATCTCTCTCTCCCTTCCTCTCTGAAATCAATAAAAAATAGTATTTTTTTAAGTCGACATTATTACTATCTATGTATCATTTTTTTACACATGATAGGAAATTTAGATTGGGTGAAAATTAGATATTGACAATGATCACATTTCATATTCTTTTCATTTTCTTCACTTTGTTTTCCTAACTTCAATGTGTGGCCCTAGCTAGTTTGGCTCAGTGGATAGAGTGTTGGTCTTGAGACTGAAGGGTCCTGGGTTCGATTCTGGTCAAGGGCGCATGACCAGGTTGTGGGCTTGATCCCCAGAAGGGGGCATGCAGGAGGTGGCCAATCAATGATTCTCTGTCATCATTGATGTTTCTATCTCTCTCTCCCTCTCCTTTCCTCTCTGAAATCAAAATTTAAATAAAAGTATTAAAAAAACTAGTGGCCTGGTACACGGATTCATGTACGTTGAAAGGAAATTAATTAGAAGAAATATTTTAATATCGCTATTCGCCCTTTCTCTGTAATAGAGGTGTCAACCAAATTCACGATTGACAATGACAGATAGAAGCATACGCATGCAATTGGCGCCAGTGAGAGCTTTACATGTATCACACATATGCGAGTCAACATTTATTTTATATTCATTTATTTATTTATTATGTACCAGCCAGCTGTTCAGTTTGATGGTTGGATGGTCGGTCACTTAGCCTTATATATAGAGAGATTTCTAGGCAGTTCTGTAATGTTTTTGTTTCGTTATTTGTTAGGAGTTGTTTTTTTGTTTTTTTTTTTAGCATAGTTGGAAATAATGAGTGATGATGAAATAGCTTTTAGGATGATGAAATAGTAAAATGTTTCAAGGTTTAGGAAAAATCACTAAGATTCCATATCATATCTTGGGTTTATAAAAAGATCAATGGACCTAAATGACAATAGTAAGAGAATGAGTTTTATTCCATGAAAAACAATTTTTCTCTTAGGTTGAGTTAGAAGACCTCTATGAAACAATAGAAGTCATGAAATATCCATCCTTACAAATAGAACTGCTCAGCAAAGAAACTTAAAAACCAAGTAGCAACGAAAATAATTTTATGGTTGGGTCACAACATGAGGAACTGTATTTAAAGTGCCAGAAGGTTGAGAACCACTGACTACGACAGTGATGGCGAACCTATGACACTCACGCGAACTCATTTTTTTTGGTTGATTTTTCTTTGTTAAATGGCATTTAAATATATAAAATAAATATCAAAAATATAAATCTTTGTTTTACTATGGTTGCAAATATCAAAAAATTTCTATATGTGACACAGCACCAGGGTTAGGGTTTTTCAAAATGCTGACACGCCGAGCTTAAAAGGTTCGCCATCACTGGACTAAGAGAACATACCTCTGGAACGTCAGGGTAACTTGTAACTTGCCTTTTTTCCTGCCTCCTCGAGGCACAACCAGTGTGCCAGGGAGGAGACCACAAATTCCCTGGCTGTTGTTATGTGCTAATTGTTGGCTGTCAGCTATCCTGTGCCCACCCCAGTAAAAGCAGTACGTGTCTCTCACTTCACTTTCCTCCAGTCCCAGGTGTCCCTGCTCTGCCTTCTCCCACCGACCCCGTCTATCACCACTAAGGGCTCCTTAGACTGCACTGTATAAAACAAGGTGAAAAGCTGCCTTTCTCAGGAGCGTTACCTCAACACATTGCTATTCTGCTTCCAAGCAACTATCCACACTTTGGCTTAAACTCTCAGAAACTCTTCACAGGTTTGAATGTTTCTTACGTTAATTAAATAGGAAAACATTACAAGGATAATTTTTTTGAACACTTAAATCTTGTTTTTTAAACCTGTTTAAGTCTCCTATATTCATTACCGAAATGATTAAAACTAGGCTTGCTTATTTATTTAAAACAGTTGTATGCGTCCACAAAGTTAGAAAGACTCTCCCGTTCGGTGACCACAAAACCCGTCCCCAGCCTCCGGCCCGGGCGGGCAGCGGGCTCACCTCCCGGCGGGGGAGGTCGGGGGCGTGGTCCAGGCGCACCGCCGAGCTGATGTACTCGATGCGGTTCCGCGGGGTGGCCGTGAAGAAGCTCTGCGCCCTCGCGATGGCCTCCAGGCTCGGGTCAAAGATCCTCAGTTGAATAAGGTCGGGCTTGGCGTCAGGGAGGAGATGCCGCTGGAGTTCCTGTAACGGGAACACGAGCTTCGTCAGTTCCATTTTGGGCAGCTGCAGAACCTCCGTGAAGGCGTGGGGCTTGCTGTAAGCTCGGCTCAAGCGCCCCAGCGCGGAGGGCATCTCTATGAGCCTGCCCAGGCCGGGCAGTAGCCCGGGCGCCGCCATGTTTCTCTCCCAGAAGCTCCCGCAGCAGGACCTCATGCCTAGCGTGTGGGCTGCGCGTGCGTGACCCCGTCCCTCTACGCCTGCTGGGAATTGTAGTCTCCTATGGCCTCTCCTTCCGTTCCTGAGGTCTGCCTGGAGTGAGCTGGAGACCGGCAGTGTGTGGGAGGGGAGCAATACCCCAGGCGCAGTTCACACCTTGGTGACGTGCCTTTGACTTGTTTGCCGCTGTGGGAAGACTATTGACTGATTTCCAGTAGTCAAAAGACACATCTGGCTGTGTGCCCTTAAGACTCAAGGGAAGAAGAGAACGTGTGAAGTTGCGGTAGATTTCAGGCCCGTTTACTCTTCACAGTTTCGGGTTGCCTCACAGATCTTTGACCTGGACGTACACATCGCTAGGAAAAACAGTTTTGCACACAAAAGGGCTGGTGACAAAGTGGTTGAAACGGCATCTGGTTTACAGGGAAGAGACGGTTTATATTTCCGCCCTCTCTTTAGCTGCAGGAAGTGTTACTACATTTTCGAGATGTCTTACAGAATAAAAGCAAAAACAGTTTTGCACAGGTGTCACAGAGTTGTTTCATGGAAGTTACATAGGGACAACTTATTTAAAAAGTTTATTCTCAAAGCAATTCAAACTCATCAGCGCTGAAATGGGAGATACATGTATCACGATGAAATGAATACCTAGAAAGTATTCCTGCTTAAAAGACTATATAAGTCTTCAGAAACATCAGCACCGAACAGCAGAGCAATCTTAATGCAAGCCTCTTGAGCGATTCTCTAGGTCAGTGGTCGGCAAACTCATTAGTCAACAGAGCCAAATATCAACAGTACAAGGATTGAAATTTCTTTTGAGAGTCAAGTTTTTTAAACTTAAACTATATAGGTAGGTACATTGTTATTAACTGCATTAGGGTACTCTTAAGGCTTAGGAAGAGCCACACTCAAAGGGCCAAAGAGCCGCATGTGGCTTGCGAGCCGCAGTTTGCCGACCACAGCTTTAGGTTGTTAAGGGACTAATCAGGGCAATTCTTGAATGAATGTCATACAAAAATTAGTGAACAAGACCAATGACTTCTACAGTAGTCTGCCCTGCTGCTGGCCGCCTTATTTTTAATCTTTCTATTAGGCTTTTAGGCTTCCTTCCTTCCCCTTGCATCCCCATGATAAAACACTATATTGTAAACACCCAGATATTTGGGATACATTTATTATTGTGTGTGTATGTGTATTTAACTCAAAATACTGTTCCAAATCCTCCTGCCTTTCAACAGTATATTTAGAAGTCTTTCTATATCAGCCCATCCTGACCTACATGATTGTTTTTAATGGAGGCATATCATTTTATTTATTTCCCTATAGTTTGATTGATCACTAATTAGATTTGTTATTAAAAACAGTGCTACAGTGAGCACTCATAAATAAATTATCTTTGCACAATTGTGAGTGTGGAATAAATTCCTTGAAGAGGATTTGAGGGTATTGGATATGTGCACTTATATTTTAACAATTCTATTGAAAAATATCCTCTAAAGGAATTGTTCCAAATTACTCCCTAATAATAAATGACTGGTGTGGCTCAGTTGGTTGGACATCATGCCATTCACCAAAAAGTTGCCAGTTCAATTCCTGGCATATAGCTGGGTTTCAGTCTCAATCCAAAGTTTGAGGAGTCAAATAATACATTGGAAAGAAATATAACAAGGAAAACCACGTAATTTATTTAATCATCCCCTTTTCCTCCTTCACTCTATTTTTTCAAGTATCTATGTAAATAAGGCATTGGGAGTCAGGATGTTTGCCTTCTGGGTATTAGGGCTGAGACTCAGAATAGGATTTAAGTCCTAGTGGGGAAAGGGAGTGTGGATTGGACATCCAAGCAGCTATTCAGTCATGCAGATTGTGCAAACATAATGAGGATGTGAGATGGGGTTTGACTTAAGAAGGGCATTTGAACACTCCTCCCAAAGCACTGCAGAAAACCCACCCTTGGCTAGTGCAGTGGTCAGCAAACTGCGGCTCGCGAGCCACATGAGGCTCTTTGGCCCCTTGAGTGTGGCTCTTCCACAAAATACCACATGCGGGCGCGCACATACAGTGCAATTGAAACTTCGTGGCCCATGCGCAGAAGTCGGTATTTTGTGGAAGAGCCACACTCAAGGGACCAAAGAGCCGCATGTGGCTCGCAAGCTGCAGTTTGCCGACCACTGGTCTAGGGCCTCAGCAGGGAGGTCAGGATGTACTTTGCTAAACTGGTAGCCAGGGGAGGTCAATACATTCAATATATGACTTGAGAAGTTACTTTACACACATTCTTCAGAATCAGAATCAACTTCTAATGCTGAAGTCTGTTTGACCTAAATGCCATAGTGACACTCTGTCATGTTCATCTAATGAGAATGGAAGGAACAGAGGTAGAACAGTGGTGGAGTCTTACCATTAGGACCTGTCATCTCAGTTCCTTCAGTAATGTCTGCCTCCATAATGAATGGTCACTGGGTCCAGAGTGATCTCAATATACATCCAAGTCCTATAAGTATCAGGTTTATGGAATCCATGTACGACATGAAAGCAAATGTAGGCCTGGATAGGTAAGCAGAATCAGGGACATCAGAGAATCAGCAAGCATAGCATGCACAGATTAACTCTCATCCTATGCTAGAAATGCTCTGACAGAAACAAAATTCTGGGAAAAGTTACTTCTAGATGCAGAGGTAATGGATTAGATCTCAGTAATTTACACAAGACCCTCTCCTATCATAAATTTCTGCTTCTTTTAACAACATTTATTAACATTTATTGAGTACTGGCTATGCCAGAATTAATATGGGTGCCAGGAATAAAATACAAGAAAGTCATGGTCACAATCTAATTGGACCTCAAACTCTTGTATTGGGAAGAAAATATTGGGAGAAAGAAAGGAGGGAGAGGCATTTTATGAATGAGAGTAACATGGGAAAGCTTTCCACATATAACTTAAATTGCTTTAATCTTAATAACTACTGTCAGGATGAATGCTTTAAATTTAAAATACATTTAATTCTATTTTTTTCTTTTAAAAGATTTATGTTAAATATCACCTAACATGTTGACACAAATTTATGGAACATGCATGCAACATGATATATTACTTGCCCATGTAATTTCTAGTTAGGCTATAAATTGTTATTCTGAAAATTTATTATTTTACCATCATTCAAGAAACAACAGAGATATATGTTCTTTTTAAATTTTTATTGATTTTTAAATAAAAATTTATTTATTTTTAAATTTATTTATTTGACTTTTAAATGAGAGAGAATCATCGATTGGCTGCCTCCTGCAAGCCCCCTACTGGGGACCGAGCCCAAAACCTGGGCCTGTGCCCAGGACAGGAATCAAACCCGGGGCCCTAAGATCCGCAGGGAGACACTCTATCCACTGAGCCAAACCGGTTTCGGCTTAAATTTATTTTTAATCCTCACCTGAGGATAGGTTTTTATTGATTTAGAGAGTGAGAAGAGAGAGAATGAGAGAGAGAGAGAGAGAAAGAGAGAGAGAGAGAGAGAGAGAGAAATGTCTATTGGTTGCCTCCCATATGCTGCCCCTCCACTATCAGGGATCAAATCCACAACCTGGATATGTGCCCTCACCAGCATTCAAACCCTCAACCCTTAGGTGCATAGGACAATGCTCAACCAACTGATCTACACTTGCCAAGGCTATTTATTGATTTTTGAGAGTGAGAACCATCTATTTGTTGTTCCACTTATTCTTTCATTTGGTTGATTGTTGTATATGCCCTGCTAGGGGATCAAACCCACAATGTTGGTGTATCAGGACAATGCTCTAACCAACTGAACTATCCAGCTAGGGCCAGAGATATATTTTCTGTGATCCTCTTCTTTGAGAGCTTATTAAGTAATTTAGTTTTACTGTATATTATATTAATGAACCTTTAGAAAATATTTCTAGCCCTGGCCAGATGGCTCACTTGGTTGGAGTGTTGTCTCATACAGCAAAAGATTGCAAGTTTGATTCCCCGTCAGAGCACATAACTAGGTTTTGAGTTAAATTCCTGGTTGTGGTGCATAGGAGAGGCAACCAACTGATGTTTCTCTCTCTTCCTTCCTTTCTCTCTAAAATCAATAAAAAAATAGCCTCAGGTGAGGATTAAAAAAAGAAAAAGAAAAATCGTTAACTTCAGAGAGGGTTTTTTTTAAGCTTTCTTTTAAGATTGAGCCTGATGTACTAACAGATTTCTCTAAAGAGATCTGGAGATTAAATATCAGACAGTGCTCATGTGTAGGAGGTGAGTTCTTAGAATGATTTGGGTTTGGAGGAGGAGGAGTGTAGTGCTTCACTTCCCTGAAGGTTATTTTTCTCACTAGAGAGAAAAACAATTGTTTTATGTAGCCATGTTTTATCATTTGTAATTGTGTATTTGATCTCTCTGCCATATTAATCCATTAAAATATGTTAGAACACTTTTCAACTTGTATTTTTATTCAGTTTTTTTTTTTTTGTAGGAATAAGGCATGGACTTTGCTGTTCTCACTGATAACATTTTTTAACATTTTAATTATGATTACCCTTAGGCAAGGTTATTATTTTTTTGTTAATCCTCACCTGAGGATATTTTTCCATTGATTTTTAGAAAGAGTGGAAGGGAGGGGGAGAGATAGAGAGAGGGAAACATTGATGTGAGAGGGACACATCTATTGGTTGCCTCCCACATGCGCCTGCAACTGAGGTACATGCCCTTGACCAGAATCGAACCCACTGCCCTTCAGTCTGCAGGCCAACACTCTATCCACTGGGTTAAACTGGTTAGGGTTAGGCCAAGTTATTTTAATGGACAAGTTTACTTTGTAGTATGCTTGTAATGTATATCTTTACTAGAGGCCCAGTGCACGATTTTGTGCATGGTTGTGGTCTCTCGGCTTGGTGGGTGATTGGGGCTGATTGGAGCCACGGGAAGTGGGCAGGCTGTGGAAGGTTGGTTGTGGGAGTGCACTGACCACCCAGGGGCAGCTCCTGCATTAAGTGTTTGCCCCCGGTGGTCAGTATGGGGCATCGTGACTGGTCGACCAGTTGTTCGGTCATTTGGTTGCTTAGGCTTTTATATATACTGAGTGGACAGATTATTATGACTACCCCATCAGTACTTTATTAACACTTCCAAAAATACTGAATTTTGAAAACTTCCTAAGCAAGTACTCTCAAGGATTTTTTTTTTATTATTATTATTATTATTATTTGTATAACTAATTCACTTCATTGTACTGATGGGGTGGTCATAATAATCTGGCTGGTCATAATAATCTGGCCACTCAGTGTATATAGATTGCCTTATTGGCAGTGAATGGTGTGCTTTCTGGGCATACTGAGTAGATGAGATGGCATTCCAGAGGCAGAGGTGTTGAGACTGTTTAATTTGCTCACAGGCAGATTGTGTCAGGGGTTCCCAAGACAACTCCCCAAATTTGGTAATTCATTAGAAGAACTCACGGGTCTCGGCATGTGATCATACTCATGGCCATTTATCACAGTGAAAGGATATGTACAAAGCACAATTGGTAAAGGGAAAGGCAGTCAAGGTGAAGTCTGGAGAAAACCAGCCCCAACCTTTGATGAGTCTTCTCCCAGTGGAGGTGCACAGGATGCACTTAATTCTACCAGCAATGAGCTATAACAGGTGGGAAATGTCTTCCAGGAACTCTGGCCTGAACCCAGGACTCTAGAGTTTTGACTGTGGGCTGGCCAGGTAAGCACATAGTGCCTGTGTGATGGGCTCTAGTCACTGAAATTCCAGACTCTCAGAAGGAGAGCAGGTGTTCAGCATAAACCACACTGCTTGTGCAAATAGAGTAGATATGGTGAGCTGCTGTTGTCATTTAGGGCAAGTTTTCTAATCAAAGTCTCAGATGCCGGCCAATGGTCACTCTTTTTTTTTTAAAATATATTTTATTGATTTTTCACAGAGAGGGAGAGAGATAGAAAGTTAGAAACATCAACCAGCTGCCTCCTGCACATCTCCCACTGGGGATGTGCCTGCAACCCAGGTACATGCCCTTGGCCGGAATCGAACCTGGGACCTTTCAGTCCGCAGGCCGATGCTCTATCCACTGAGCCAAACCGGTTTCGGCCCAATGGTCACTCTTATAAGCAAGCTTTTCTAAGTACAGCAGTTACAGGCCTGCTAGGTTAACTCTTTGCTGCATGTAAGTAAGATAATTTTTAAATGAAAAGGTTCTCATCTGTATTTATTATGAGATTGTATACTTGTAGGAAAGTTATATTCCAGGTTCTGCTCTAATAACAAATGATTTCTGTGGAGATTTTTGAGAAAAGTGGAATAAACCTGCTTTAGTCAGGTTAATGGAAAATGGCAAAACTAGAATTCTTTATAAATTAAAATTTTGGCAGTTAATAAAACGATTTAGTTTCCCAGTGTACAATTTCATGACACGTCATCTGTATATTGCATTATGTGTTTAGCACCCAAAGTCAAATCTCCTTCTGTCACCCTATATTTGAACCCTTTACCCTATGTTATCCCCTATACCATGTCCCTCTAGTAACCACCGTATTGCTGTCTGTGTCTATGAATTTCAGTTTTACATCCTACCAGTGAGTGAACTCATATGATTCTTAGCTTTTTCTGACTTATTTAGTTTGGCATAATATTCTCAAGGTCCACCCTGTTGTCCCAAAAGGCAGTAGTTCATCTTCTTATGGCTGAGTAGTATCCCATTGCGTATATGTACCACATCTTCTTTATCCAGCCCTCTATCACAGGACATGTCGGTTTATGTCCAACAAGGTTATAATCAAAGCTGCGGCATCAGCTCCCTGTAATGAAGTGCAGGGTCTCTAGAGGGCAATTCAATGAATGTTAGTGATTAAATGGGTATGAGCAGCAGATCCTCAGTTGACTAGGTGAGCCCTGGCCTATTTAGCTGGAGTGGAGTGGAGCTAAGTACTGGAATATTCCCACCAACCTCTTTACTCACCCTTCTCCATAGTCTGGACAACAAATTAGAAAATATATTTGTTGTGGTTACTTTTAGAAAGGAGCAATGCCTGGGGTAGAGCACTCAGCAGTTTGCCTGATAGGCAGGATCTCATGGGTGCAGGGCATACAAGGAGTGGTTGAGCCTGGAATGTAATGCCAGATGGTCTTCATGCTGTGATGTACCCCTCTACTTCCTCAACCACCGTAAGCTAGGGCCTAAACTTACACTCTTCTCCCTGCTATCCGTTATTTGCCAAGGTAACTAACTGATTTTACCATGATAATAAGAGCTCACAAGCGCACATTATAAATACAGAAGCAATTAAAAAAAGATAAAAACAAAAAAATCATGAGTAATCAGAATGAATGGATGTAGTGGACAAAGAATTTAAAATAAAAACAGTAAATATCTTCAGAAACATAAGGGAGAATATGGGAAATATGAAACAAGAAACTTCAAAGAAGATTTGGAGATATTAAATATCAATATAATATTGTTAAACTAAATATTGCAATGAACAGATTTAATAATTGAATAGCAGAATAAATATACGTTGCCAAAGAGCAAAATAGTGAGCTGGATAATCAGGTCAGGAATCTTCTAGGAAAGCATTAGGCAAAGGTAATAAGATAAAAAAAAAAGTTAAGAGCTATGGGGGATAGAAGAGGGAATGTTAATATCATATTATTGGAATAACCAAAACAGATAAAGGAAAGTTAGATTTCAAAAAATAATTATTGAAAATTTCCAGAATGAAGGATGTGAGACCTTAGTTTGGAAGGAATCATACAACAGAATAGATGAGAGAAACTATACCGAGACATATTAAATTAACATTTTAGAGCACTAAGTTCAAAAAACAAATGCTAAAACTTTCCAGAGGGTAAATGTAAGTCAACTACCAAGCAATAAAAGTCAGACTAAATTTTCTGAGTAACAGCACTGGATGAATTAAAGGAATAAAGTAGCATTTTTAAAGCGTTGAAGAAAATAAACATTAAGCTTAGTAAATTTTACTGTTGACTAAATAAGCCATGGCATACAAAAGCATATTCTAACATTCTAGAACTAAAACTCTAGACCACTGCTAATCGAAGTGCTAGTTCAAGAATAGTTTATCTGTCTAGATGAGATAAAGAGCTTGTGCAAGAATATAAATCAATACACTGCTTCTTTTATTGAGAAAACCTTGCTAAGAAAAAAGAGTCAGCTGGACTAAACTGTGCTTACTAATTCAGTAGATTCACACTAGGACAAGCTCTCACCCCGCCCCCCCCCCCTCCACACACACACATCAGTTTGTACAACACATTTTGAGTAGCACTGCTCCAGATGATATCATTGTGGGGTGGGTGTGGCGTGGAGGTGCACAAGACCATAGGGACATGGCAGTGAACGTAGGTATTTGTCTCAGTTTTGTGGTGGAGAGAAGACTTGGATATAATAAATTTTAAAACTTTATGGTGAAAGATAAGCATCAATGTGAATCTTATTAAACTGGGCTATCCACCATAGGAATAAAAATAGTATGTATATCTTTTAAGATAGAATAAGAAAATTGAATTTTTGGATAGCCAGGTTGATGGAGACTCACCGGCCAGCTCTGTGCAGAGAGAGCTCAGAAAAGGAACAGCGGCCTCTGCCAGCACTTCTTCCCGGAGAAAGCTGCCTCTCCAGCTCTCACCCTGATGACAGACAGTGCCATTCCTCCCTGTGTGTCTGTGGTGCTGTTCGAGCTGCTGTGCCAGTGCTGTAGCTCAGAGCGAGTCAGTCCAAGTCATGGGAACATTTGCTCCAATACTCAGGACCGGTGAGAGTCCTGCTTTGAGACTGACGCCTCCCTCAGGGGAGGTAAAGGACCCGTCGTTCAGATTGAGCAGTAAGAGGACCACGACTAGGGTTTTCCTAGACTGAGGGGACAGGAGACCCGTTACTATGTATGCTTACCAGCATCTAAGAAGTACCTGTGAGTCCCACCAGAATCAAAGGACAGAGCAGGCCGGCCACGGCCCAGATGGAATCCAATAAAATGTGGGCAAGAGGAACAGGATCCTGGGACAGGTGTGGACCTGGCTGCAGGGCAGGGAGCTTCGTGCCCAGATCCAACACAGGCCCTGGGACCACCCCAGCTTTATTAAGGACACTTTTTACAAACAATCATGGTATTTCAGGCAGGATATGGACAGACAGTCATTAACAGTACTCAACTTTCAAACTTCTTTCTTTAATAAACTACCCAAATCAGAAAACCACCATCAAATCCAATGAGGTCTTCATCTGATGCTCTGAAGAGGCACAGTTTAGCAGTGGTTCTCAATCTTCCTAATGCTGCAACCCTTTAATACAGTTCCTTATGTTGTGGTGACCCCCAATTTCATTGTTACAAATTGAACATAATTAAAGCGTAGCGATTAATCACAAAACAATATGTAATTATATATGTGTTTTCCGATGGTCTTAGGCGACCCCTGTGAAAGGGTTGTTCGACCCCCAAAGGGGTCGCAACCCAGAGGTTGAGAACCAATGGTTTAGAGTGAGGGCGGGTATTTCACATTAAGCATCCTGACTTTCAGGAAATGAGATGAGGATGGCAGGATTATCAATCTGTAGATCCATACTCTAAAAAGAAACTGCTACTCTTTTGAGGGATGCCATTGCCGTGATGACATTGGGAAGTCCAGATTGCACATCATACTAGTAACCAATTTTTTTTGTGGGAGTTGGGGTGGTCAGGCCCAACAGGTCTCTGGGCTTAAGGGAGTCAAGTCTATTCTTAAAGTGGAGAGGGAGAAAAGGATATACTTTTTTCCACACCACAAAGTGTTTGTGCCAAGGTGGCTGATGTGTGTCAACATCATCAAGAGATCCCTCCTTCCAGGAACCAAGAGGAAGTCTCTCAAAACTAGAAGGGAAAGGTGTTTTTTTCCCATGTCAATTCAGCTTTGGAAACATTCTATTAGTAATAAAACAACAGTAAAGTGTTCTGTGCGCTAACAACATAGCTTACAAAAAGTAAAACAAAATTCTGCATTTTTATAAAACTTGATAAAAATGTATTTCAAACTGTACAGTCCCCAGAAATACACAGTTATCAAAAATGCACACACTTCACTTGGCATCTGCAGCTTTCTGTGCCTGGTCTGTTTGGGCATCTCCGTTTTCTGCAGGGTTATTCCCATCCTTGCCGGCATCAGCTTTCCCTTTTCCCCTTTGGGTACCTTCTCTCCTTTGCAGGGGCCTTTTTAGGCTTGGGCCCTGGCTTCGGAGGAGCAGGTTTAGCAGGTAACCTGGCAGATTTTCTCTCTGGTTCCCCCTTCACCTTGGCTTTATCTCCTTTCTCCTGGGCAGGATGAGGAAGGTCACCATGGCGGGCCACAGGTACTGGGCGCAGGGATGCAGAGATGCAAGGGCTGTGGTCATCCTGGGGTTGTTCTTACCTCTTGTTCACTCTGCTCTGGGTGATTGATATTTTAATGGGTCTCAATAGACTGCAAAATATTGTTTTCTAAAATTACATTTCATAATTACCTTGTTATTCTGCAGAAAACTGTGCAGAGATAAATACATTAAAATAACTTCTATGGAAATGTAAAATTAAAAAAAAAGTATTTCCATTGCAGTAAAAGAAAGATGTAGGTGGCATGTATATTTCAGCAAAAGGAGGGCGTGTGGTTATTCAATTTGTCAGTCTTAAGTGCTTTTTTTTTTACTCTTAAATAATTTCTTCCTCCTGAAGATAAAAAAAAATGTACGTTTACTGTCTGTGCTAATGACTAAGTCTATTGTCATGGATTTTGTGAGCAATTATGTTTAAAACATACCTGTTTAGACTTTGTGGTCAATATGGTGAGCATGAATGCCAAAATTATTTTTGAATTAGGTTCTTCATTTTGTTTACAATATTAATTACATTTACGACAAGCCAAAGTAGCCTTGTGGAAGGTGCTGTTGCTAACTATAAAATAACTGGCAACAAGACAGGCTTTTTTTCTTTTTAATGATTGGCTTTTACTGGAAGAAAGTATAAAAATGGCAGAATTTATAAACTAGGATTGAGTTGTTAAGGTTTTCTGTTGTTAATGGAAATAAAAGAAACATGGTCACTACTGAATTTACTGTTCTATTCTAAACTTAAGATTCATTTTTTAATGCTTGGGATTTTGAGGTCTCCCTCCCCCGCCTCCCCCAACTTTCTGCCTCACCCAAGCTGTTTCCAGTGGATTTTCCTTATAAATGGCCCGTCTTGGCTCATTATCTTGGCTCTCCATTATCGTCTCCTATTTGTTGTTCCTCTTGAAAAGTTCAAGGACATTCTTTTTTTTAAAAATCAAGAACAGACTTTATTTGAACATGAGTTCTATTGTGTGTGTGTGTGTGTGTGTGTGTGTGTGATCAATAAGTATTTAGATATAGGGAATACATGACTACACAGTAACATTATTCACCACCATTGAAAATGGTGTTTTGTTTGGGAGGATTTTGTTTGGAAAAACAACATTTTTGAAAATTGCACTCTAAAAAGATTTACAAATCTTCGACAGAGATAAAAGATACAGACTTTTTAAAAAACATTATATTCTCCAACAGGATTGTATAAATAAAATATGGTTCGGGGCTGCTCTGTTTGTGAGCCAGAGGTGAAGCATCTGTCAGCTCTCTCTGACTCTGACTCTCTTCCCTCCCTCTTTCCTTTAGGAGGACCCTTGTGATTGTATTGGGCCCACTCTGATGATCCAAAATAACCTCCCCATTTCAAGCTCACTGACGTAGTCCTATTTGCAGTCCCTTTTGCCATGTAAAGTAACATTGTCACATGTTCTAAGGATTAGGATATGGACATCTTTGGTGGGGGACATTATTCTGTCTATCACAAATGAAATGTGGGAATGAAAAAGCAGGTAGAAAGCAGAGCACTTAGGAAAATATTTTCACCTTTAAAAATATATAATTTTGTGCTACCATTTAAACTGTTTTTGCCAAGAAGATAGTACTTTTATAACAGCTATTTAAAAGTATATTTTGATCCTTCAGTCATTTTTAAATTTATTTTTTTTGGAAGGCAAATTTTACATTATGCATCTCTTTGCCTTGTAGAAGTATTATTTTGATAGCCTTTTAAAATCATTTGTTTAAATAATTCCATTTAATAGAGATAAAAAATGGTATATGTAGAGCATAATTGTGTTACCTAATATTTGTACTTGAATAAAAGGAAATTTTTTGGAAATATAACAGTGGAATAAAAGACTAAAAATAAGGCAAAACAAAACAAAACAAAAAAATAAAACAAAAAAAGCAAACAAAGAAAACTTGGGAAGTATTTCATCATGTCTCTTCCAAAAAGCTAGATCCAATCTGGGCCTTGAGTCTTATTAATACTGATATCCCAGGGGCCAAGGAGTTAAGTTATTATTAGCTTCCAAATGGACCTAAGACAAATATTGAGTTAAATACCTGATGAAATATTCCTAGGAGAACTTAACTCTATTGGCCAGTAGTAATAGTTTATTTTTTCCCTCTTTTCCTGATCTTCTTGTATCAGCAAACCAAATTTTAGCAGTCATAAAACACATCACTTTAAACAGAAATTATCTAATACATGTCCAACAGACAAAGATAAAAGCAGCCTACTTGCACATAGCTGCCCACATCCCTGCTCCTAAAAGTATCTCCCAAGAAATTCTAATGGTCGGGATGTCCTCCCTTTGGGTGGAGGTGCCCTTATAGTGAGTTACCTTTTGTTTGTTTGAGGATTTCTTTCTTATTTATTTATATCTTTATTTTTGAAAGTATTACATATGTTCCTTTTCTCCCCCATTGACCTCTCCCCCCCAGCCCCGTCCCCCACCTCTGACTTTCACCACCCTATTGTCTGTGTCTATGGGTTATGCTAGTGATCCCACTTCTAGGAACATATACCAAGAAATCAGAGACACTCATCAGAAAGGATATATGCACCCCTATGTTCATAGCAGTGCAATTTACAATAGCTGAGATTTGGAAACAGCCTAAGTGCCCATTAACAGACGAGTGGATTAAGGAACGGTGGCATATCTATACAATGGAAATACTACCTGGCTGTAAAAAAGAAGTAACTCTTACCATTTGCAACAGTATGGGTGGACCTGGAGAGCATTATGCTAAGTGAGATAAGACAGTCAGAGAAAGATAAGTATCACGTGGTCTCACTCATTTGTGGAAACTAATGAACAACATAAGCTGATGAACAAAAACAGACCAGAGACACAGAAGCATTGAACAGACTGATAGTGCTTTATGGTTGAAGATAGAGGCACGGCTGCTCATATTCCCACTGCCGTTGGTTCTGGGGTTCTCCCGCTGAAGAACTGGGGTTTACCGATCAACTTGTGGTGCAAGCTCATTCCTGGTTCATTCTCCCCACTGTTGCTGCATCGCCAGCAGGAACTCAGTCATACTGTTTTTTTCCTTCTGTAGGAAAAATTTGTTAGAAGCAGGGCACCACTTCTTATAGGTTTGATTGCTTTATCATGTTCAGCCAAGTAAAATATAGAAACACTAAATCAAGAAAAAGAGATCTTATCTACTTCCTTTTCTCGATATGGAGCATTGATCATGTACACATTTTCAAAAGTCTTATAACCCTTTTTCTTTTCCAAAGGTGAAATAATCATAACAGTATTCTTTAAAAAATTCCCCTAGACATACTTTCAAATTATATGAAACCACTCCAAAATCATTAGTAGCATATTAAAAAAATAAGCAGAATTAAAGCATATAAGAAAGAAAGATCGCTAATAGGAAAATAGTCACAAAACATACTTTAGATAGATATTAATGCAGCATGAACTACTTTAAGGAAAAATATATTAATGTAAGACTTCTAACTTTTAAAGTTCTTAAATTTAATGTATAGAATATGTGAGCTTTTATGTGGCATTAACATAATCAGTGTTATAAGTGACCAAAATAAACAAGGATTTCAATAGAACAGATGGAAGAAAGTTGTTACAAAAGGGAGCAGCTACCAAATGCAAGGGTTCTTCAGCTTCTAGTATCTGTTTATCTTTTTGCTGCTGCCCACAAATTAAGTGACATAGTGATTTATTTTAAAACCATGCTTTGAAATAATAACTTTAATTTTTTTCCTAACTCAGTACAGTGGAGATTATTGAAATGATCAAGTTTAGAAAGTATTTTAAAGGAGAAACCAAAAAGATTTGTTGATGGATTGTGAGTGAAAAGGAAAAGTGAAGAATCAAAGGATGGAACTTCTATATCAGATAGGCATTTAGAACAACTCTCCCAGACAAGTAGAAAAGCTAAAATAAATAAATAAACAGAAAAACAAATAAATAAATCTATATAATAAAAGCCTAAGTGACCTTTAAGGCAGAACAACCAGAACAACCGGTTGCTATGATGTGCACTGACCACCAGGGGACACATGCTCAACACAGGAGCTGCCCCCTGGTGGTCAGTGCACTCCCACAGGGGGAGCTCTGCTTAGCCAGAAGCCCGGCTCACGGCTGATGAGAGCAGCGAGCCAAGTGGTAAGGAACAGCGAGCAGGCGGGTGGTAAGAAGCAAGTGGTCCCAGACTGGGAGAGGGATGTCTGCTTGCAGGCTTAGGCCCACTCCCTGCAGGGGTCCGAGGGGTGCTGGACTGCAAGAAAGTGCAGGCTGGGCTGAGGGGATACCCCCCACCCCACTCCCCAGTGCACAACTTTAGTGCACCAGACCTCTAGTAAATAAATAAAATATGCTGGAAGATATCAGGAAATTCTCAAAATAATGAAGAATTACCTGGTCTCAAATTATTTCTATTATTTGGAAAAACAAAACACAATGCCTAGGACAGGAGAAAACCAGACTTCAACAAGCCACTTTAAATATTGGAATCAGAAACTATTTATTTATTTATTCTTTATTGTTGAAAGTATTACATATGTCTCCCGTTGGAATTAGAAACCTTAAAATATTCTCTTTATGTTAAAGAAGACAAAAGACAAAGGGAAATATTTTGATGGAACAATAGAAATTATAAAAATGACATCAGATTTGAAAAAAGAATCAAATAGATATTCTAAAACAAACGCAAGATATACAGTAACCAAAAATAGGTGGCAGAACTGAAATTTAAACCCAGGAAATTCAACTTTAGGGGCCATAGTCTTAACAGCTACTTTCAAAACTAGAAAAAAATTATGACATTCTTAAACTTCCAAATTTAACTAGAGTTCAACCAACTTAAAGTACTGTCTCGTTATTTATTAAAAACATACATCACCTTATAAAAGACACCATGGTCAAATACATAATTTGGGAACAAAATTTTTAAGCAACTGATATAATAAAATCATAATAAAGTGTCCACTGAATATTGAATGAAATTGCAGACAGATAATTTCTATGACTGACATAATTTTTATGTTTCATATTCTTTTACTAGAAAGTTGCACAAAAACCATTTTATTAATTTAATACTGTCTGAAACACTTAAGGTGATTCCATTTGGCTATTTCTTTTTAAAATTTCCTTCTTAACTCTAGTAATTAGGGCATTTTGGAGATCAGATGATACTGGTCTTTTTTCAGAATACTTTGCCTGAATGTTAGTTTCTAGCCAAGGTACATGACTTGGCTTTTTATTCTTTTCAATTCATTTCTGTAATTTTTTGGACTTCCCCTTTCCAGTTGTCACTCAGAGATGAAAACAATATAACTGCCTCTAAAGTTTTTTTTTCTGCCTCTCTCTGTGTGTGTTTGTGTGTGTGTGTGTGGTGTGTGTGTGTGTGAAAGAGAGAGAGAGAGAGAAAGAGAGAGAGAGAGAGAGAGAGAGAGAGAGAGAGAGAGAGAGAGAGAATTGCCATTTATTACTGAAGTTGCCAAATCACCACCAAAGACTCACGGGTCTATAAGTAATGAAGAGGCCCAAACATAAGTTTGGAGGGAGGGGAAATGGAG